>NC_056625.2:2047500-2347500 GCF_002870075.4 Lactuca sativa | reverse complement strand
TTGCCTTGTGGTGACATTAACTCCATCATAAAAAATGGAGACCTCTTGTTGGCTATTAAGATCATGGTGTGGGCAATTTCTAAGTAGGCTCTTGTACCTTTCCCAAGCTTCATAAAGAGATTCACCGGGTTGTTGCTCGAAGTTGGCAATGGCTTTCTTTAGCTTGGCTATCTTGGAAGGTGGGCAGAAATGGTCAATGAACTCTTCTTTCATCTTGGCCCATGTGGTGACCGATCCGGGAGGAAGTGATTTTAACCAATCTTTTGCAGTGCCTTTAAATGTGACAGGAAGCATGCGAAGAAGTTGGATCTCGCGAGGCACATTGGGTACATTGAAGTAATCGGCCACATCATTTACTTCGTCCAAATGCTTGTAAGCGCCTTCATGATCTCTCCCATAAAAAGGGATCTCCTTGAGTTGAGCGAGAATATAGCCCTTTAGCTCAAACGTAGCGGTTGCGGGAATTGCGGGTTGCACAAGTCTCGGTCCGGTGTCATCACGCATCCTTTTCTTCCACTCCCCCATAGGGACTTCATCGATGTTAGCCATAATGATAGCTAACTCTTCTTCGGAATCGGTTTCGTGCTCAGAAATATGCTCTTCTTCTTCCTCGGTCTCGTACTCGATATCTTCGTGAATTGGTTCTTCAATTGTTAACGAGGCACTGGACGCTCCTGATTTGCTGCCTTTCTTCTTGCTGAAAACGGATTTCAAGTTCTTGAGTGGTGAGTTCTTTGAAGTTGTGGTTTCTCCTATGGCTTTTCCCTTGCTTCTCTTTAGTGCGGATTCCGGGTCTTCCAAAGGTGGTACTAGAGGTGTGTCCGATCCTCGGGTCATGAAACAGCTTAAAAAAAACGAAACAAAAGAAACGAAACGCGTAAAAGGAACAAAAACGGAATAAAAAATAAAGACTAACACAGCGATTGACTCGCCGAGTCGGCACGAGTGCACTCTGAGAGTGCAAGGCAAAAACAGAAAAGAAAAATTTCTAGTAAAAAAAACGGAATTGTACTAAAACTAAGTCTACTTACTGGATTTGCTTTGTAAATAACTTTGTCTAAGATAAATCCCACACAAAGGATCGATTAAACTAGACTTTATTATTAATTTTAGAACCGTTCCCCGGCAACGGCGCCAAAAACTTGATGTGTGTAAAACCCACTAGTTTTAAACCTACTTTTAATTATCAAATAACACACAAAAGGCAGTGAACCTATCAATTGTGGTATAGCTAAATTAGTAGGGTATCGAACACAGGGAACGGCAAATTAAACTAAAAACTAATTTAATCTAAGTTAATTAAAAAGCAGGGGTTGTTCTCTAGTTTTACAAGACTAGAAACTTACTAATTATTACTAATTTAAGCTAGAAAATAACGATTTAACTAGATTCAATAATTTGAAAGGAACTTCTGTTTAGTTCAACTTGGTTAACTCTATGGTTGATTTTTAAGGTAATAGTGCAATGGATTAATTCTTTCGGTGGTTAGCGATTCAAGTGATTAGGTTCATGGTCCCTACCCTAATCCTTAGCAAATAAACTAACTCAAACAGTGACCAATTGTCTAATTTAATTATATTTACTAGATTAATTATTCGGGTTAAGTTAGACTTGCAATAGTTGACTAATTTAGTCTTTTTAAATAAACTCTTGTTTGATAGTCATCTTACAAGCTTGCACATGAATTTACTCAATTTTCTTATTAATTCTAGTTTCATATTCATTAATCCTAGACATATAACTATGTGGTCACAATATATCATATGAGGACAATAATCAATAGATGTTCATGCTAATCAATTATCTTCCTATTAACATAAAATTAATTATTATTCACACACAAGGTTCTTTAGCAAGCTAAAATAACAAAAATTCACCAACTTAGAATTAATCCTACCAATCAATCAAACCATATTGTCAACTTTGTATCCCCAAACAGAAGTCTAAAGATTTTAGCTCATAATTAAAGTAAATAACAGCAAACAATCAAAGTCAAATTGCTTAGTCATGATGAATAAACAAAAGAATAAATGGAATGATAAAATTTTGCCTTAATTACTCTCCGGAATCAAATTCTAGCTTCCTTCGTTGTCTTCTAGGGTTTTTCAGGCTTCTCAATCGTAGCAAGATACTTCTGAATCGTCCCAGAACTCTCTCCTCTCGATCTGTGGAGTTATCTATAAATATACGAATCGACTCGTCGAGTCAAGTGGTGACTCGTCGAGTCCCTCTCACATTCCCCGTATTGCGATAACTATCTGGGGTCCCGAGTCATTATCCTTCTGATTCCTCGACCGGACTCGTCGAGTAGCTATCTGACTCGACGAGTAGAAGCTTTTTTTAGTGTTTTTCCTTCTTCATTCCACTCTCGAACTCCTAACTGCATCTCTTGCTTCCTTTTGCTTCCGAGCTTCATCTTTGGACTGAAAAACATAATTTAACACTTTTAAGTACCTTTTTTCCATAATATGCGATAATTTAGCTAATATATGAATAAAAAGTATACTAAATACACACTAAATATGCACATATCAGACATCATATTGTAATTGGTTTTGAACATGTAACTTTTGACAAATGTAAACTTTCAATTATATATATGATGGTTGTATTGCTTTCTTTACTATGTATTCATTTGTTACGTTACCACATGAAGTCATCCGCCCCCGAACGTTTCCGCCATTCAGGTTTGGGGGTGTGACAACCTGGAAGGATCGGTGACTATGTTCTTAGTCGTATGAAAAGTAGCGATCGAAGAAAGTAACGAGTCTGCCATAATAAGGACGTGAAACCTTTCCATTGCCCAGTGAGTAACAATAGTCCAAAACTTTCCACATGAGATTTTGAAATGACGTGAAGCAGAGGAGAGACTTTGCACTAAATGAATCCAATGAACAGATCCATAATCCATGTTGATTCTAGTGTAAAGACCATAGAAAAGGGTCATGAAAACCTTGCTAGCCTCATCAGAACCAACAACTCTCTCAGAAAGGCCTTTGAACAGTAGAGTGAAGAGATCATTCCATTGAGGTGGAAGGCATGGCTTCTTGACTTTAGTCACTGTCGTGAGGAGTTCCATACACTCCATATTGTATAACATTGAAAAGAGCAGAATAGTGGTGATGGAGTCAAGGCTGACCATGGAGGCTTCGTAAGACAACCCTAGCAGTGAGCAAAACCGATTCTTGGAAATCGACGTCTTTTGATCGAGAATATCAAAGAAAACCCTCTCTTTTGTCTTGTCGTATGTTGCAGTAGAGTACACCTAAGATAGAAAGGACATTGGGACTGATTCAACCTTCGTCAATGCGATAACGAGTGGAGAGTACTTGAGACATTCCACCACATTAAGCATATATGGATCATATGAAAATGGTGTGAGATCGATCAAAAGGTTCTAATTCGCCTTGATAGAGAGAAGAGTCAATCGAGCAGAAGTTTCATGGACTGAAGAAGATTCTGCGATTGTTGAAGCTCAATGAAGAAGACGATGAACAGTGGAGGAAAAATCACTGGTATTTGTATTTGAAAAGTATGAGAGCAGTAAAAAGGGTAAAGTTAATTTGAGAAAACCCTTTATACTGTCAATCAGGAGAGAAACAAATTGTCATCATATCACAGGCGAAAATATCTCAATCGACGCCTAGAAAATCGTGATTGGACAACTATGAAACCGAAAAAGGTTTGGACAAGCGTGACATCAGCTGTCGTTTCAAATTCACGCGCCTTTCCATGTTCATCTAATCTTTATCGTTCCAAATTCCAGACCCTTGAAATTAATGCTGACTCATCCTTTTGCGTGTAAAAGACTCTATTCCATCATAATGAACCGCAACTATATTTCTAAAAATAGCTTTTTAGAAACCGAACCAGACTTTGGAAAATCAGATATTTTTGTGCAAGATAGAGTCAAAGATACAGAAATAAAGCAAATAATTTGTGAGATATATGTGATGTCTAGGAAGACATAAACTAGTGGATCTCGGGCACAAATCTCTACCTTCAAAGTCAAAACATACTTCAAAGTGCTTGTTTGGTTTCCCCTTGAATTACAACCAAATGCCTATAAAGAGACATTGAAAGGCATCGTTTTAAATAAAGCTATTAGGGTGGCTTTCGCTTCAATCCATACATGGGTACTTGACATAAGACCGAAAGTGGAAGAAGTACTTGTGAGACCGGTGTAGCATGTTAAACAAGTAGGTTTGGATAAATTATGTAGTGACAGGGTGTTAATAAGAAATCTCGAAGACAAAAATGAAACTGGATCTTATGGGACGAAATTTCTTTGTGTTAGACAATTTCATAAAGATCATGCAAACAAAAGGAGATTTCTTAAGAAAACAAGTAAAAGCTTGAACGTGTACGCGTTCACCGTCAATTCAGTGAAGGTGTTGGATTTTGGGTTTCACTTAGCACGTGGTGAACGTATCTAAGATCATCAACACAGATGTTGTGTAACCATAAACCTTAGTGGTAATTGCTAAGAGTCTCAAGGGTTACAATTGTGGAGCGAAAGAAGATGGAGAAATAAGATAAGGTGGTTAAGGAATCGTAAGTACTTCTACTATATAGAAGGACCATGTAGAAAACTCTTAAGCCAAAAGGAAAATAGTAAGGTAGCTCATGACTAAAGTAAATTTGGAAGCCTAATTGAAAAGACATGATTTGTATATATCAAGTCATTAAGGCTTTACTCAGCGTCTTTGGAGGCTTTGGTCGACATGGAGCAGCATGCTTCTAGGGACACTTAGCTAGTACAAACATTAAGATTAATACCTGCCCCAGCTCCATCATAAGAAGTAATCCATAACCTTTACTAAGAATAAGACTTGGCAAACAAAATTATATTTGATCTTTTGTTATTTTCATTAGGAACATAAAAGACAATATTTTCGAGTTTTGTAGTGATTTTTCTGAAAAAGAAATAAAAACAGAAAATAAAATATTTTTGGATTTTATGAAATTTTCTAAAAAGAATTAAAAATAGAAAAGTAAACATTTTTGGATTTTATGAAAAGTAAGAGAAAAACATAAAATAAACTAAGATACAATAAAGTGTACAAAAGACACAACCGAAATGTCACGATTGTATATGAGGCGAAATGGACCGAGCATTCGGTTCATTTCAGTTCCTGAAAAATCAGGACCCGAAATAGACTGAGCGTTCGCTCTATTTCGCTTCCAAATTTTAATGAGGCAAAAGCGATTTTGGTACAGATTCAGCTTTCATCATTCCTAAGCCTTGTAAGATTTTATTAAAACTTGCTTCAGGTAAGGCTTTTGTAAAGATGTCAGCTAATTGATCAGTGGTTCTTACAAAATGTATTTCGACATTACCGTCTTCCGCATGATCCTTAATAAAATGATACCTCAGTGCTATGTGTTTCATTTTGGAGTGTTGCACTGGGTTGTGACATATCCTTATTGCACTTTCAGAGTCACAATATAATGGAATTTTCTTCATGTTCAGGCCATAGTCTCGAAGTTGACTTTGTATCCAAATGACCTGTGATGTACATGATGTTGCAGCTATATACTCTGCTTCGGCTGTAGAAAGAAACACACAGGTTTGTTTTTTCGATTGCCAAATGAAAATTTTTCCATCAAGGAACTGGCATCCTCTAGTAGTGCGCTTTCGGTCCAATCCACATCCTCCTAGATCAGCATCAGAGAATGCCTGAACAAAGAAACTTGATTTTGCTGGGTACCAAAGACCGAGAGAAGAGATTCGCTTCAAATATTGAAAGATATTCTTCACAGCCAACAGGTGAGGTTCGCGTGGATTAGCTTGAAACTTGGCACAATAACAAACATAAAGCATTATGTCTGGTCGACCTATTGTTAGATACATCAAGGACCCTATCATTTGACAATAGAGGCTCAAGTCAGCAGCCAGTTTGTCCAGAGAAGGTGTTAGCTTCATGCCAAATGCCATATGAACCTTCACTTTTGAGTCTCCCATCATTCCAAACTTGGCAAGCAGGGTCTTCGTGTAAGCCTCTTGATTAATAAAAATGCCTTCGAGTCTCTGTCTAATATTTAAGCCAAGGAAAAAGTTAATTGGATCCATTGAGCTCATTTCAAACTTAGTCTCCATCAACTTCCTGAATTTTGTGGTTAATCCGGGATTCGTGGAACTGAAGATGATATCATCGACATAAATTTGAACAATCATAAGGTGGTCACCCTCATTCTTACGAAAGAAGGTTGGGTCAACCGAGCCTTGATCTGGATACTTCTTGTTCACAAAACCTGGTGGTTCCTCTACATACACCATTTCTTCTAATTCTCCATTTAGAAATGCACACTTGTCGTCCATTTGATATACTTCAAAGTTCTTGTGAGCAGCATAAGCCAAAAAAATTCTTACTGATTCTAACCTTGCTACTCAAGCGAAGGTCTCTTCGTAGTCTATCCCTTCTTCTTGACAATATCCCTTCACAAACAGCCTTGCTTTGTTATGAATTACATTCCCTTCTTTGTCCATTTTGATTCGAAATACCCATTTCAGTCCGACTACATATGCATCCTTTGGTGTAGGCATCAGTCTCCATACCTTCTTTCGCTCAAACTCGTTGAGTTCGTCTTGCATTGCATGTACCCAATCAGAGCGATCGAATGCAATGTTGACAGTCTTTGGTTCAATTTTGAAGACAAACGAATTAAACATGCAAAATTCCACTTGAGAGAATAATGCAGTTTGCTTCGCTTTAAGTTGAGAACGAGTAAGAACTCTTTCTGATGAATCACCAATGATTTGAGTTTTTGGATGATCTTTTGTCCATTTCAGTTGAGAACGAGTAAGAACTCTTTCTGATGAATCACCAATGATTTGAGTTTTTGGATGATCTTTTGTCCATTTCAGTTGAGAACGAGTAAGAACTCTTTCTGATGAATCACCAATGATTTGAGTTTTTGGATGATCTTTTGTCCATTTGGTGAGAGGAGGGTAACATGGATCATTGGAGGGATCCAAATCAACATTTGCTTCTTCTTCTAATTCTAATTGAGTATCATTATCATTTGTATTTGCATTCTCCCCTTCAAATGATGAGACAGTTTCGGCTTCAGGCATTGAATTCTCCCCCTCAATTGGACGTTCGGTTGATGTGGTAGTTGATGGGTTCTCCCCCTGGAATGGTAATTCAGGGTTATCGGATGAAGATGAACCCTCCCCCTGAAATGTAGAACTTTCATTTGGAGGCTCGCTTGGACTAGGTTGTTCGGTAGTTCTCGGTTGTTCTTTTTCCATATCCTTCGATGCGTCATCAATGATTTGCTTCAAGGTATCAATCTTGTTGTCAGCTACCTTTGCTTCAGAGTGAATGGCTTTCTCTGGTTCATTGAATAATAACATGTATTGTTCAAATAAATTTGAAATGGAAACAGTGATTTGACCAGACGTTGGAAAGATTTCCTCCATTGAACCTTCGCTTGTTTGAAGCTTCTTGACATAGTTTTCATCGAAGGTGACATAATAAGTTTCTTTAATTTTCTTGGAATGTTTGTTCAGAACCCTATATGCCTTGGAGTTTAATGAGTAGCCAAGAAAAATCCATTCATCAGCTTTGACATCAAACTTCTTTCGGTGCTCCTTTATATTAAAAATAAAGCATCTAGAACCGAACACATGGAAGAACTTGACATTTGGCTTAGGATTGTTCAAGATCTCATATGGGGGTAATAGAAAAACGCTCGTTGAGAAGATTTATCTTATGTGTGTAGCAAGCAACAACAACAACATCAGCCTAGAAATATAAAGACAATGAGGCGAAACTAAGCATGGTTCGGGATGCTTAACACAACGAGCGGTTTTGCCTTTCAACGACACCATTTTGTTGTGGAGTGTAGGGAGTAGAAAGGTTGTGAGATACTCCCTTTTCAGCAAGAAAGTCTTCAAATTCATTGTTTTGGAACTCCAGCCCATTGTCACTTCGAATATTTCTTACCAGCTTTCGTAGTTGAAGCTTTATTTGCTTGACAAAAACCTTGAGCTTTAGTGTAGCCTCTAATTTTTGTTTAATAAAGAACACCCAAGTGAAACGAGAAAAGTCATCTACTATTACTAGTATACATTTGTTACCACCAATGATTTCAATAGCCGAAGGTCCACATAAATCTATATGCAGAAGCTCAAGTGGTTCGATGATCTTCGTGTTAACACCTGTTGGATGACTTTTCCTGCTTTGCTTTCCCATTTCACATCCAGCACATAGATGCTCATTATCAAACTTGAGTATTGGAATACCTCATACATGATCACCAAGAACTAGCGTGTTGATGTCTTTGAAGTTGAGGTGCGAGAGCCTTCGGTGCCATAACCAACTTTCGTCTGAGTGTGCCTTCGTTAGCAGACACACAACGGGCTTCCATCGAATGGGATTGAGGTTCAATGGGTATATTTGTATTTTTCTTTTAGATTTTAGTAGAACTGTTTTGGTCTTCTTCTCTACTATTTCAGACCCTTCATCATCGAACGAGACCTTCAGTCCAGTTCCCACCACCAGTTGTGAAACACTGATGAGATTGTGTTCTAAGCCCTCTACATATGCTACTTTTTTGATCGAGAATTCACCATTTGTGATCATTCCATAGCCTTTTATTGTGCCAAATGAGTTGTTGCCATACTTGACACAACCACCATCCGTAAGAACTCGAAACTCCTGACGCTCTTCCCTTCTTCCTGTCATGTGACATGAGTAGCCACTATCAATGTACCATTCGTCGTCAAACTGTTTGTCACACATAACCAGCAAAAATCAAGCATATTTAGGAACCCAAAGTTTTCTTGGGTCCTTGTGAGCCTTTTACAGAACATGGTATAGCAATGCAAGAATCAACCAAGTAAGTTCATTTTAATAGGATTGTTTCATCTTTTCTTTTGATTGTAAAAACTTTGATTTTATTATCTATTGATGCTTTAACCTTAGGTTTAGGAATTGGATATTTATTGTTATCTAACTTTTGGTTTTGTTTCCTTAGGTTAGTATTCATCTTAATATTCTTTCCTGAGACAGTCTTCCCTTTTCCCTTCACATCTTCTTTAGGATCATGCTTTAAGTGAGAGGAATGTGTTTAGAAGTGAAACCTTGCTTTCAGATCCTTTCTCTTGTGGAAGAGGAACCGAAACTGCCCCTTCGGTTGTTGAGTTGAGAACCGAAACCATTCTTTCGATTGCTTTCTCTTCTATTTTAGTGACCGAAACCTCCCTTTCGGTTTTCTTGGCTATGTGAATAGCATTGAGTACAGGAAGTAGATTGATTCTTTGACACTCCTTTATCCTTAGCGGTTGAAGTCTTGTCTGATCGAATGTAATGTGGGTTTTGGGACTACCAAAACTGTTTCCTTTCAGTGAGATTCTTCTTGTATCTCCTGTTACGTTGATGTTTCTTTTCATACACCTGTTTAGGAGTCTTATGGACGTTGACCTTTGGTTTCGATCTTTCATCATGAGTTTCGCTCTTTAATGAGGAGATTTTTCTTGTCACCTTAACTGATTCACTTTAAATCTTTTTCGTACCACTGGTTGTTGGCATATCAAAACGTGTAGGCTTGTTGAGTGATTCTGCCACATATCTGCCTTTAACCCTCCATGATGTTTTCTTAGATAAACCGACCGTTTCATCAGCATTGTCTATTGGTGCTATCCAGAAAAATTCATCAAATCCTCCAACATTATCTTCATTCACTAATGCTGTGAGTTCGACCGTTTGCTTCTATTTAACGTCGATAACTGCATAAACTTGATTTGGTGTGGTTTGGACCTTCTGATACACCACATCTTTTTCTTTCATAACTTTGGACTTATTTTAAGACAAACGAGCGAATTCAACCGAGTTTTTAGAAATGAGATTTTTGGTAGGTTTGGGTTCGCTCTTGACAAATTCAGAACAGTCTACCTCATTTTCTATATATATTTTACACATATCTACATACTCATCAAATTTAGAAGTATTTTAAATATTAATTTTTGTTTTTGAACTCAACTTGGCATTCAACGAGTCAAATTTCTGCATGGTTTTGGTTTTAATTTTCAATTTATCATTTTCGTCCAATAAATTCTTAAGCATGTCCTTGTGGTCTTTAGACTGGATAAAAGATTCAATTTTGTCAAGACCAATTTTATAGCCGGGAGAACTTCATTAGACGAGACAACAAATTCACAATCATAAACATCAACATCAATTTTTTCCTCCTTCAATTCAAGGAAGGGAAGAATCATACTGTGAATTTTCCTGCCTTTCTCACAATCCAGATGCAACTGACTGATATTGGAATATAAACATTTAGCAATTAAACAAAAAACATTTATCTTTTTTAAAAGCATCAAATTATCCCTTTGTAAATAAATTGTCTCATCCTTAATTCTAATTAACTCTTTCTCCTTTTACTCAATCCACATTCACCTCTCCTCACTCTTCAAAGACACGCTGCTGAGTTGATCAGTTAGGTTAGAATTTGTGAGGCGATTTTGGGTTAAACTACCACTTAAACTAGAAAATTTATATTTTAATCCGTTCAATTCTTTTTTCATAGTTTGTGACAGGGATTTTTAATGATTCGAGAATAGACTGTACCTTCTTGATCAACTGTTCGCACTAATTAATCTGCTCACCAACAGGCTTGGCAGCGAAGCACCTGTCTTCTCGTTCCTTCGCTTCATCTTGACCCCCATTAGTGGTGTAATCCCTCATCTGTGACACTCCAGCTGTCACCATCAAACACTTTCCTTCAGCGGCACACTCATTTTCTTTCACCAGAAAGCCCTGCCATGTGTAGACTTTCTCACTTCTTCATCCTCTGAGTCAGTAGACCAGACTTCAACACCACCAAATTCATCATCTGTAATATTTTCCTGCACAATAAGAACATTCATAGTGTTATTTGCAACAACTTTCTTCTTCTTAATCTCTTCTAGCTTTCGCAGGTAGTATGCTTCATCGCCTTCGCTCTCATTCTTCTTTTTCATCTTCCTCAACATACAATCCTTGGCAAAGTGATATTTGCCTCCACAATAGTGACAATTAAATCCTGAGTCACTTGACATCTTGCTCTCCATTTTCGGTTCTTCTTGTTGAGGAGTGATATTCGGTTCCTCCTTTGCCTTTTCTGAAGTGTAGTTTCCTTGCCAATTTTGGTTCTTATTGGTGGGAAACCTTTTGCGAATGAACTTCTTTGGGTTTGAAACCATCAAAGCATATTCTTCATTGGTCAGATCAAATTCAGAAAGATCTAAATTTTCTTCTTCTTCAACTTCATTCTTTCCTTTGGAAATTAGAGCCAAAAAACTCATGCTGAAAACCACATTCGTTTCTTTAGTCACTGCACCTTCATGTGACTTTAGTATCGCTACTAGCTTCACCAAAGAGTAAGCCTTGAATTTTTCATGGGCCTTTACAGTAGACACTACAGCCATCCATTCGGATCTTAGGCCATTCCTGAATGTGACCTTCTACTCAATAACTTTCCTCTCTATGCCATGCTTTATCATTTTGCTAAGAAGTTGATTAAAGCGATCAAAGGCTTGGATAAGCTTCTCTTCAGGTTTCTACTTGAAGTCTCCAAACTATGAAAGCAATAGAGTCTCGATCGAATGCTCAAGATCCTCATCAGTAGAATACAGCTCTTTCAACCTATCCCAAACCTGTTTCGCCGTCGTGCATGAGCTAACCAACTAAAAGGTGTCAGACTGTAGGGAAAATCTGATCATTCTAAGCTCTTTAATATTACATACAAACTTATCCTTTTCATCTTGAGGAACATGTTTAACATCAACCATAAGTTGGTTGTACTCCTTTTGAGTCTTTATGATTCAGTTCGTGCTAGAGTGAGCGAACAGACCTACAGTGATTGCTTCCCAAATTAAATACCCATTGTCTTTAGAACCGATCACATAGTCTTCAAAGTGATGCGTACATAATTCATAATCCTGAGTATATAGAATGGGAATCCTAGTTGTGGATTTAATGTTGTTGGAGATATTGATAGGGTTTTTATTGGAATCGTCGTCTGACATGATGATATTGCGAAAACCCTGTTCAAGATCATACTTATAAACAAAGTTAGGGTAAAATTGAAATCCAAGAACTACGTCAATCAACAAGATGAGGGCTTCTAACGGAGAGCAATATTAGCGAAAAACCCTGAAACCTTCTTCGACAGAAGAGATGCATATAGATTACACAGTCTCCTTATCTGATACCAATTGATGAGTTGAAAAACTCTTTAGATTGTTTTAGATCTTCAACAGGTTAATAGAAAACGACTAATTAAACAATGTAAACACGAGTTGAATCAAAATAGAGCTTAATGATTCCAATATAGTCACACCTCAGTAGAGCTCGATCAAGAACTTTCACTGTAGAGGTGATCTAGGGTTGTACAATACAATCAATAGAATCATAAATGAAAGCGTTAATGATAAGATTGCGTGCATGCAAATTATATAAAAAACCCTAAAACAAAACACACGGCTGGACATGCCCAAACTGGTGACAAAACTGGAACCAAGTCCAGGACGCAACACAATAGACCCAACGGTTCTGGTAAGCTTTTCCATTTTGTCGGTCTCCTTGATTGGCAGGAAGTGCCCAAACTTAGTTAATCTATCGATTACTACCCAAATAGTGTCAAGACAACTAGGAATTTTGGGTAGTTTGGTGATGAAGTTCATCGATATCTACTCCTATTTCCACTCAGGTATTTCCGATTGTTGAAGTAAACCCGAGGGCTTTTGATGTTCTACCTTTACTTTAGAACTAGTTAGGAATTTGCTCACATAAGTGGCAATCTCAACCTTGATGTTTGGCCACCAATATTGTTCTTTTAAATATAAGTACATTTTGTCAGAGACTAGATGCACAAATATCTGGAAATGTGAGCTTCATCCAAGACTAAGCTCCTGACTCCACCGAACGTAGACATCCAAATTCGGTTCATAAAGTGTAGTGTTCTGTCATCTTTTTGTATAAATTTCTTTTCCATGCCCCGCAAAGCTTCGTTCTTGATGTTTTCTTCTTTTACAGCCTCGAGTTGTGCTTCTCGGATATATGAGGTAAAGTTGGAATGGATAGTCATGGTTAATGCTCATACTTGATGAGGTTTAATATATTCTTTTCATCTTAAGGCATATGCTACTATGTTTGCCTTTCCGGGATGATAACAAATCTCAAATTCGTAATCATTCAGCAATTTGATCCATCTTCGTTGTCCCATGTTAAGGTCTTTTTGGTCGAAGATGTGTTGGAGACTCTTGTGATTGGTAAAGATGCTACACTTTGTACCATATAAGTAGTGTCTCCATATTATCAAAGAAAAAACAACAAATCTTAATTCAAGGTCATGGGCAGTGTAGTTATTTTCATGTACTTTAAGTTTTCGGGACGTGTAAGCAATAACCATGCCCCTTTCCATCAACACACACCCAATCCTTGATGTGTCCCATATGGGATGGATGGGATTGGTGCACTACATAGCATTTGTTTTAGTTTCTGGAAAGCAGCTTCATGTTTATCTTCCCAATTGAACTTTGTGTCTTTCCGTGTGAGTGTTGTGAGTGGCTTGGCTATCTTAGAGAAATTCTCTACAAATCTTCGGTAGTACCCAACAAGCCCTAAAATTTGGCGCACTTCTGTTGGCATCTTTGGTGCTTCCTGATTCTTAATTGCTTCAATCTTGGAGGGGTTCATATGGATTACTTTTTTGCTAACTACATGCCCTAAAAATTGTACTTCTTTAATCCAAAATTAAAATTTTGAGAATTTGGCGTACAACTTTTCTTTTCTTAGTAGTTCCAAGATTATTTCCAAGTGTTAAGCGTGTTCTTGCTTGCTTCATGAAGATGTCAATATATCATTGATAACTACGATTATGAATTTATCCAATTACGGTTTGCAAACACGATCAATAAGATCCATGAACACTGCTGGGGTGTTGGTCAATCCAAAAGGCATAACTAGGAACTCATAATGACCATACTGAGTCCTAAATGTTTTTTAGAATGTTGGGTTGAAGATTCGCTCAAGGATTGCGTCATTGGGCTCGGCTTTTAGTCCATATGTTTTGTGCTCCGGTTTGGGCCTGTCCAACCGAGAGCCCGTTAGGTTTATTATATAAGTATATGCTTGCATGCATATTAGGTTAACGATCTAGAAGATGATAGCATTACAGTTTTCTCTCTTTATCGTTCCTATAAACCTACTAAATCTCTACAGTTGATGTTCTTAATCGAGCTCTTCTGAGGGTTTTGTTTTAATCATTCGACACATTTGATTCATCCTTGACTTGTTCTTTATTTTCGTGTTCTTGCTCTTTAATATTTATTCACCTGTTTAAGATCTAATCGATCTTCACGATTAAGTTTTAATATCATCAATTGGTATCAGAGCAGGAGGCTGTGTAATCGATACACATCTTTTCTGTGAAAAGGTTTCAATTAGGGTTATTCCGCAATTACTGATATTTATTGAGCCGTCATCTCATTATTGACGTATCTTGATATTTATTGTTTTGCCCTAATCTGATTTATTACAAGTCTGATCTTTGAACAGGTTTTTCGATCATAATGGACGAGTTGCAATCAAATCCCATCAATATTTCCAACAGCATCAGTTCAACCACGAAGATTCCAATCCTATATACCCATGACTATGAAGTCTGGGTGCATCACTTCGAAGACTACGTGATAGGTTCTAAGGATAATGGATACCTCATATGGGAAGCAATCATTAATGGACCTTTTTCTCATTCTGCAACGTCAAGGATTATTAAAACTCAAAAGGAGTATAATGATCTGCTAAAGGATGTCAAAGATATTGCGCAAGATGAGAAGGATAAATTCCAGTGTAATATCAAGGCGTTAAGATTGATAAGATTCGCCCTTCAGTCCGACACCTTCAGGTTGGTTAGCTCATGCACAACAGTAAAGGCAGTTTGGGATAGACTTCGCGAACTGTACTCTACAGACGAGGATCTTGAACATTCTATCCAAACCTTGCTCTTATCTGAGTTTGGAGAATTCAGGCAAGGAGCCGAAGAAACTGTGACCCAGACGTTCGATCGCTTCAATCATCTTCTCAGCAGGATGATCAAACAAGACATCGAAAGGAAGCTTATCGAGCAGAAGGTTACGTTCTTAAATGGTCTAAGATCAGAATGGAGAGCTGTGGTGTCAACAGTTAAAGCCCATGAGCAGTTTAAATCATACTCTTTGGCGAAACTGGTGGGTATTCTAAAGTCCCAGGAGAAGATTGTGCTGCAGGAAAAGAACGTTGTTTCAAGCCTAGGTTCACTGGCCTTCTTGTCAAAAAGTAAAGCTGTGATGGAGGATGAAGACCTCAACTTGGAGGAGTATGACCTCACATCTGAGGATTATGCTATGATGGTGTCTAACCCCAAGAGGTTCATTAAAAAGAGATTCCCCAGCAACAAAAACCGAAACTGCCAGGGGAGTTATATTTCAGAAAAGGTTAACAATGAACCGAAGGTTGAAGAGCCCAAGAAGGAACCGAAGGCAGATGTGATTCTGGAGTAAGCTGCTATTACTATGGTGGGAAAAACCACTATGCTAAAGATTGTGTCCTCAAAAAGATGGCTGAAAAAGATGAGGAAAAGGATGAGGAAGCTGTGTTGCAGAAAAGGTTGGATGAGATGAGAAAGAAGAAATCTACCGCTAACCCTTCCATGAATGCTCTTATTGTGCAGGGTTCGGTTGCTGATGACGAGTTCGGTAGCGTGGAAGTTTGGTCAACCGACTCCGAAGACGATGAAGTGAGGAAGCCTTCGCATGGAAAGGCTTGTGTGGCTAAAGAGGAGAGCAGTGGAGGAAGATGCTTCATGGTGTCCGATGTATCTCAGTTGAGGGGATACAACACTGATGGTGGAAGCAATGATCCGAAGGAGCAGCAGGATATGTGCTTCACGGCCAAACCACTCAGGCAGCAGTTCAATGAGCTTGATGAACTGATCAAGAAGGTACAATAGGTTTTCGTTTCATTTAAAGTACCACAATCCTCATATGAGAAAGAACTAAAAAATGTTAATACAAGAATTTCTCATCTAGATAGTAGTTTAACTCAAACCCAAGTCACCAATTCTAACCTAACTGATCAATTAAGCAGGGTGTCTTCGAAGAGTGAGGAGCGGCGCATGTGGATCAAGTTGAAGGAGTCTAAATTATTTAAAATAAAAGACGAAAACATTTATTTACAAAGAGACAATTTAAAGTTGTTAAAACAACAGAATGTTTTTTGTTTAATTGCAAAACGTCTTTATTCTAATATTACTCAGCTTCACTTGGACTGTGAAATAGGCCAAAAGATCCATCGCATGATTTTACCTTTCCTTGAGTTTAAGGAGGATGAAATCGATGCTGAAGCCTATAATTGTGAGAGTGTGATATCATCTGATGATTTCAATCCGACCTACATGTATGGACTGGACAAAATTGAGTCCTTCATTAAATCCAAGGACCACAAGGACATGCTTAAAAACCTTTTGGATGAAAATGATAGACTTAAACTGAGAACCGAAACCATACAAAAATTTGACTCTTTAAACGCCAACTTAAGCTCAGAAAACAAAATTGATGTTGAAAATGCATCTGAGCTTAACGAGGACGACAACATGAGTGAAATTTCTGTAGAGGACACGGTTGACTTCTCTGAATTTGTAAAAAGCGAACCTGAAAAACACAAGAATCTTATTTCTGAAAACTCAGTGGAGTTCGCTCGATTGTCCCAACAAAAGTCCCTGGTCTTAGCAGAGAAAGCGGTTGTATATCAAAAGGTCAGGACCACTCCAAATCAAGTGTACAAGGTCACTGGAGTAACCGAACATCAGACCGCTGAACTCACAGCTATTGTAAACGAAGACAATGCTGATGGCTGTGATGAGTACTTCTGGTCAGCTCCAATAGATAATGCAAACGAAACGGGAGGCTTATCAGAAAGAACCTCATGGATAAGTAAAGGTAGGTACATACCAGAACCCTTGAATAAGCCAGATAATTTCGATGAGCCAAGTACTAGTGGTACAAAAGACGTTCCGCAAGAGAATGGAAGTTCGGCAAAAGAAGATATTCCCTCTAGTTCCTCAGTTCAAAGTGAATCTCCTACAGTTCAAAGTGAACCAGCTAAGGAGAAACCGAAAATGAAAGCCAATATTCATCATCAACCGAAACAGATGAGGAATAAGAAACGTGAAAGGAACCAGAGATACAGGAAGAATCTCTCTGAAAGGAAACAATTTTGGCAATCCCAAAATGCATATTTCTCACATCAAGACAAGAATCTGAAGTTTGAGAACAATCCTGTCAAAAAGCATGAGAGTCACAACAACCGAAAGCCAAGGTTCGGTTCAGAAGAGAACAACAACCGAAAGCCAAGGTTCAGTTCAGAAGAAAATACCAACCGAAAGCAAAGGTTCGGTTCTGAGAATGACTCCAACCGAAAGAATAGGTTCGGTTCACAGAACGATTCCAACCGAAAGCATAGGTTCATTTCTGATGTCAACAGAGATCAAAACTCTAAGGTCAGTCCCACTAATGATCAAAAGCAAAAGGGTCACCTAGAGTCTCCAGCCAAGAAGTCATCTCAATCTAAGCCCACTCCTTCTCATTCATCTAATTCTTCCAATTCATCCCCACCTGGCTCTAAAGCTCATTCTGTTTGTTCTCAAAAATCTCATTCGTCAGCTGAACAAAAAGGCAAACAGAAAGTTAATACATCCACACCAGAGTCTAAACCGAACGCACCCAATCTTAATAAAATAAAATTTTTAACCATTAAAAAGAAAGATGAAACAACACTTATAAAACGAACATATCTTGTTGACATCTCTCTTAATGTTCCTGTTCCTATGAAAAGCTCATGTGGGCCCAAGAAACTTTGGGTTCCTAAATCTGCTTAATTTTTGCAGGTTATAAGTGACGAGCAGTTCGACGAAGAATGGTACATCGATAGTGGCTGCTCACGTCACATGACAGGAAGGAAAGAAGACCTCAGGGAATACAGGTCCCTTGCAAATGGTGGCAATGTCATGTTTGGAAACAATTCTTTCGGCACCATAAAGGGATACGGAATGATAACTAATGGTGATTTTACTATAACGAAGGTGGCTTATGTGGAAGGACTACAACACAACCTCATCAGTGTATCTCAGCTTGTTGGAGGTACAGGTCTCAAACTCTCATTCGACGATGAAGGTTCTGAAATTATTGAGAAGAAGACGAAGAAAGTTATTCTCAAATCGGAGCGAAAGGGTGAAATGTTTCCTCTAAACCTCAAACCCATCAAAGGAAACCCCGCTATATGCTTGTTATCAAAAGATCAATCTGACGAAAGCTGGTTGTGGCACCGAAGACTCTCTCATCTCAACTTTAAAGATATCAACAAACTTGTCACTGGGGGTCATGTTCGAGGCCTTCCATTGCTCAAGTTCGACAGAGATCATTTGTGTGCTGCATGCGAAATGGGGAAGCAGAGTCGTCAAAGTCATCCATCTGTAATTAACACAAAAGTTGTTGAACCACTCGAATTACTTCATATTGATTTGTGTGGTCCTTCATCTATCGAAAGCATTGGTGGTAGCAAGTATATTCTTGTTATTGTTGATGACTTTTCACGATTTACATGGGTGTTCTTTCTAAAGCTCAAATCTGAAGCGACTCATAAGCTGAAAGTGTTCATCAAGCAGATTGAAGTACAGCTCAAGAAGGTTGTTCGCAACATCAGAAGCAACAATGGTCTCAAATTCAAGAACAGGGAATTTGAAGAATTTCTAGCAGAAAAGGGAATAAGTCACAACTTCTCAGCTCCCTACACACCTCAACAGAACGGAATTGTCGAAAGACGAAACCGATCTTTGTGTGAAGCTGCCCGAACTATGCTAAGTTTCGCTTCCTTACCTCTTTATTTTTGGGCTGATGCAATTTATGCTGCTTGTTTTACACAGAACGTGTCTTATCTTAACAAACGATTCACGCTCACACCATACGAGATTCTCAACAATAGAAAGCCCAATGTGAAATTTTTCCATGTGTTCGACTCACGGTGTTTCATCTTTAACTCTAAAGAACACCGCAACAAGTTCGATGTCAAAGCCGGCGAGGGAATCTTTCTGGGTTACTCTCTCACTTCCAAAGCATACAGAGTCCTAAATAAGCGTTCTAGAAAAATCGAAGAGACCTATTACGTGACTTTTGACGATAGCTATGTCAAAAAGCTACAGGCCAAAGAAGACACAGCTGGGGAAATCTTTCCTCAAACTGGCCAAGTCACAGTCTCGATCGCTAATCTATATGAGAAGTTTCTGGAGCTATTTGACGAACCAGAGAAAGCTACTCTCTCAGATGCAGGCGCAGCAGACAACAAGGTAGACCACATGAAGCAAATTGTCGAAGAAGCTGCCAGGAGAATGAACGAAGGAGGATCAAATTCTGATGAACCTCCATCTAACGATGCTTCAGTCGAGGGGGAGCCAAGCTCACATGTCGAGGGGGAGCCAAGCTCACATGTTGAGGGGGAGCCAAGCTCTACACCTTCTACCGAAAGTCCAACTCCAACCGAAAGTGCTTCTCCAACCGAAGGTGCATCAACGCCTGAAAGTCCAGCACCACAAGAAACCTATGAACCTCAAGTTTCTCATAGCTCATCAATCGAGGGGGAGCATGGTGATATTGTTGGATTAATGTCTAATTCCATAACTATATTTGGTATGTACTTGACCCGACCCGGCATGGTCCATTTGGGTTGCACTTCACCGACACAATTTATATGGATAATCTTTTGAGAATAATATGTTTATGATTAATATTAATATATTATAAGTTCTAATATATTAATATGGAATCATATTATTTAATTAGTATTGATCAAGAATTAGTTTAGAATTAATTAAGTGATCAAAATGAACTAATTAAATATGGACTCTTGTATATATGGAATGGGCTAAGTTCATTTAGGTTGGGCTAAGCTTTCATGGATAGTCCATGGAGTGTTTAACCCATGGATCATATGAAATGAAAGGTCATGGGTTTAACCCTATTCTCCATACTATATAAAGATGTCCTTGGTTGGTGAAACTGGCACTAGTGTGGATACACTAAAGAAGGGCTAGCCAATTTCACTAGATAGAACCAAGTAATCATATTCTCTAAAGTATTCCAAGGTGTCTTGGTGATTTGTGATTCCACTTGAGGCTTCCACACTATTGGGGCTAAGCTCTTAAAGCTTGAAGACATCAAGCTACATCAAGAGGTATGTATTCTATCTTGTTACATTCATAGTTTTTGTATGCTAGATTAGGATAATACCTTGGATGTTCTTATTTGCATGTATAATAGAGAAAACATAGATCCAAGGTATTTAGGGTTGCATGTATAGTGGGAGTCTTAAAAGTCTTGAAAGTCTCAAGAACTAATCAAGAGTAAAACCTAAAGTGAGTAAAACCTAAAGTTGTTCACTAGCACACGACTTGATGTTTATAACCTGTCGTGTTGACATATTCTGTGCCCATTCCAGTAAGTTGACTATGCATATGAGTTCTTAGAGTTCTCAATTTGTTGCACAACAACTTGGAAGCAATAGCAGGCCCTTGAGCTGCCAGGTGGCAAGAAATTAAGATTGAGTTCAATCCATATGGTTTTGGATTTGTCGTTATCTGTGTCTTGTGATTATGGTTTTGACAAATTCATATGGGTAGGAACTCATACACCATAAAAATCTAAGTGTCATAAGGTTTCTCTCCGATTCATGAAAATGATGGTGAGGAAACACTTTCACTAAGTAGATTTTAGCTAGATAGCAATTGTGATATTTGCATTCTCAAAGTCGTTAGTGGAGCGTGTGTGGTTTACCGGCACACTAACCTGGACTTGTGAGAAGTGGCAAAAAGGTCTAACCATTATGATTACGGCATACCTCTTCATAATTGTTTAGACACACAAGTGTGCTATCTAAGGGAAGGTGTATGATTTTGATAAAGTTTTATCAAAACAATCTAGCATCAGAAATCTGAACTTTGGTAAGAAAGTCAATGAAGTATTGATTTCTAGAAGTCCAGGTGATTTCTGAGAACATGTCAAAGCTAGTGGGAGCATAAGTGTTATGCTAATAATCATCATGTTAGTGGGAGCATGATAATTATGATAAAATATTGCAAGTTAGCAATGTTAATTATAGAAAACAAAAGGTTTCAATTGGGAAAAGTTGTTTTGCTATAATTAAGGGAGAGGAAATTATACTTCATCTCAAATCTAAAAGCTTAGATCGTGAGGTTTTAATCATTTAGTCAAGGATATATATGAATTTCATGTTGGAATGGCTCAACATAAGGAAATTATGTATATGGGTCCATTATTTGCGTTCTAAAATTCGGTTATGATTACGGCATCCCTTTTCATAATCTGAATTATGAGAACTTGGCAAATTGAAATGGACATATTAGCTGCATCCTGCACCTCTCAAGTGATTTGGATCCAGAGTCAACTTCGAGACTATGGACTCAATATGAAGAAGATCCCACTATATTGTGACTCTGAAAGTGCAATTAGGATCTGTCATAACCAAGTGCAACACTCTAAAACCAAACACATAGCACTGAGGTATCACTTCATCAAAGATCACGTGGAAGATGGAAACGTCGAAGTACACTTTGTTCGAACCACTGATCAACTGGCTGACGTCTTTACCAAAGCTCTTCCTGAAGCATCATTCAACAGAATACTGCAAGGGCTAGGTATGATGGAATCCGAGTCAGTACCTCACACTACCTCTCAACCTCAAACGTAAGAAGCGAAATTGACCGAACTTTCAGGTTCGGTTAAATCATCTGACTCGCTCATCACCATAATGGTAGTTTTCTTAGTTGTATATTTCTTGTACAAAGTTGTTTATCTTATTGTTAAAAGTATTTTTTGATTGCATGTCCAAATTCCTTGGTTTTCTAAAATTTTCCAAAACCGAAACCTACCGAAGGTTCGGGTTCGGTTTTTCAAAATTTTCATGAACCGAAACCAACCGAACGGTCGGGTTCGGTTTTTCAAAATTTTCTTCAACCGAAACCAACCGAACGCTCGGGTTCGGTTTTTCAAAATTTTCTTCAACCGAAACCAACCGAACGCTCGGGTTCGGTTTTTCAAAATTTTCATGAACCGAAACCAACCGAACGTTCGGGTTCGGTTTTTCAAAATTTTCTTCAACCGAACGCTCGGGTTCGATTTTTCAAAATTTTCTTCAACCGAAACCAACCGAACGCTCGGGTTCGGTTTTTCAAATTTTTCCCAACCGAAACCAACCGAACGTTCGGGTTCGGTTTTTCAATTTTTTTTCCAAAGTTTTTTTTTACTTACTCTTTCTAATTTTTTTTTCTTCTTGTTTATTTTTTCATTATAATTTTTTATTTTCTTTTATTTTTTTTATTTCTTTAATATATCTCAAAAACTCCAAAAATATTTTTCTCTTTTAATTTTGTTTGTGTGTTTGTTCGTTTATGGGGATATAATTATTGGATTACTTAAGTGTCCCTAGAAGCATGCTGTTGTATGTGTCCCAAGCCTCATAAGATTTTGAATAATAGCCTTCACGACCTGGTATAAACAAACCTTGTTTTCCCAATAAGGCTACCACATTTATTCTAATCGTGAGCTACCTCACTCTCTTCTCACATGAGTTAAGAGTTTTCTGCTTGGTTCTTATTTTCGCAGCAGAGGTACTTTATCTTCTTACACCATCTCCATTATATTTCTCCATTACATTCATTTCATCAACGTAACCCTTGAGACTCTCAGAAATTACCACTGAGGTTTATGGTTACACAACAACTGTGTTTATGATCTCAGTTTTGTGCCACTACGAGCTGAGTGAAACCCAAAATTCAACACCAAATCTGAATTGACGGTGAACAATTTATTTGCTCAAGTTTTCACCAAAGAATTGACGAATGTACCTTCATGAAATCTCAAATTTTATTTTGTGTGATTCCTATGAAATTGTTAAACACCCTAACATTTCTTCCTTTGGGATCCAGTTTTTATTTTTTTTTTGAGATTTTCTATTTTCCAAGCCAATTTAATATTAATTCCTACCTACTTGTTCAACAGACTACATCGGTCTCACAAGTACTTTATTCACTTTCTTTCTTATTTCAAGATTAGAATTGTTGAATCAAAGCGAAAGCCACCCTTAAGTAGCCTAATTAAAAGAAGCCTTTCAACATTTATTAATAAGTGTTTGATCGTAATTCAACGGGAATCCACATTAACACTTTAAGGTCTCTCTTGACCTTGAAGGAAGAGATTCGTGCCCGGGATCATTTGTTTCGTGTCATTATTGACATCACAGTCATTCCTAAAAAAAGAGTTGCTTTATTTCTTTTCTTTTTACACTCTTAGCACGAAAAACTTTGATTTTCCAAAAATCCGTTACTAATTAATTTCAGGCTGATTTATTACATTGGTGGTTAATTATTAAGACGTGGTCAACAATCATCCACGTGGGCAATTTATTCAAAAGATGCGATTCAAAAAGATAAGACGAATGGTTGCTGACTCAGGCGGGAAATAAAAGGATTGAATTTCAACCGGTGGTAAAAAGTGGACGCGTGTGCGAATTTCAAGCGACTCCTCTCTGGCATTTAAAGGCGCGTGAGGATTTGAAACGGTTTGTTCTGAAACGGCGCTTGTTGGGCGGCGTGATCCTAGGAATCTGACACTCTCTCTCCTACGTGATCATCGCATGCCTTAACTGTCACGCATAGAAGATTTGAACAGATTTTTCTCTCTCCTTACAATCACTATAAAAGGCAGTCTCCACTTCCATTTACCTCTTTACTGCCTCCGAAATTTCAAGAGAACAAAAACTCCCAAAAGCTTTCCTGTTCATCATCTTCTTCAATCTTCAACAATGGCAGAATCATCCTCAGTCCATGCTACCTCACACATCCTTCCCATTCGCCCACAACAATGCTTGGTGATCGATCTAAACCCTCTGGCGTACGACTCTTATATGTCGCCGATCATCGAGTGCCTGAAGTACTCCCAAATAGCTCCTGCTCTCTCCAGGATTGAATCTGTGCCTATGGTGATTCTCTCGCAGGTGTATGCGACTGCTTATTATGACAAAGCAGTTGAGCGCGTCTTCTTCGAGGTTGCTGATCACAAGACCTCCATTTCACGACAACGTTTTGGTACTTTGCTAGGTTTGGCTGCTGACCCATCGAGAATTAATCCGGAGACGATTCCGATTGGGCATCTTTACAATCTGTTCTATAACATGGGGTACACGGAGGCCCTCGTCTCCGTCGCAAAGTTCAAGAAATCCTGCTTGCCGCCGCAGTGGAACGACATGTTCACAGTCCTCTTCAAGGGCTTATCTGAACGGAGCTCAGGATCCGATGGTGCTAGTCGACTGTTCTTGTCGATTATGTACGCCATTTACAACGGAGTCAACCTAGACTTTGGGTTGGTCCTCTAGCAACAGCTCATCCAGAGCCTTTCTTCTTCATCACGACATTCTGAGGTGTCGTTTGCCCGATTCTAGATTCTTATCACCAAATGGGCGATGGATAAGTTGGATATACCCACTGCTGCTGGTGCATCGATGTCTTCGGTTGGTACTTTTCATACCACGAAGATCATCGTTTCTGATGCATCAAAATTCTTTTTCATCGGCTCTATTCCGGAGACGATGTATGGCGACGTCCCATCCGATAGCAGGATCATCCGGACGATTAAAGAGTTCAAGGCATCTGGTCCTAGGGAACTTACACCGGAAATGCTAAAGTCCATCCATGATGCTGACAAACCGGTTCCCAGGGGCAAAAGGCAGATAAAGGGAAGCAAGCGACCAAAGCTCCTAAAGGTCCTTCTCCCAAGAAGAGGAAACAAACAAAACCTGCCCAGTCACCGCAACCGAAGAGGAGGAAGACTCAACCGAAGCGCAAGCTTGTCATCCCTTCTTCTTCAAGTGACTCTGAAGGCGAGAGTTCGGACTCGGACGGCTCTCAACGAGGCGAAACCCCTCCAAGAGGCAACACCCCTCCCCGATCTCCTACCCCAGATATGGAAATCCATAACTCACCCATTCCTTCACCCACTCAAACAATCCCTACTTCCATTCCCACCATAAACCCCACTACCACTATTCCTCCAACCTCTTTCCCTATACCACCACCCATTTTCACAGCTGCAACCGAAACACCACCTGTAACCGAAACCCCACCCGTAACCGAACCACCTCAAACCGAAACCCAGCATACAACTGAACCTACCCATACTCAACCACCACCCGAAACTACCCTAACCTACACTCAACCTGAACCTACAAAAACCACCACACCCCCAGCTTCACCACCCACACCATCTCCAGATCATGCCTCTGATGGAGATAACCCGTTTCTTGGCGGTGAAAACATGACTTTCGATTCGGTCTATTTTAGTCCGTTTCAAGTTCAAAGTGACGAAGAGGATGATGCTCCAGTGACAAAGAAGCATCTTAAGGAGCTTAACGAGAAGGTTGACTTTCTTCTTGCTTCTTCTTCCAACAACCAGTCCTCTCTCTCTGAAGCCGCTCTTCAGAAGATTGTTAATGCCTTCTCCAGGGCTCAGCATGATTCGGTAGCTTCAGCCACTGCCGCCATAGATGCCTTTACAAAAGCCTGTGAGGCTGCGACCGCAAAAGTCGATAAACTATTCTCAGACGCCTCTACCTTGTTGAAGTCCTTACAGGAGAGTGCGGATTCTACCAAGACTACTTTGGAACCAATCGTTGAGCAATTGGCAAAGTTCGTCTCAACGGAGTTGACATCGTTCGCTACCCTTCGCCAATCAATAAGCGACGACAACTCGGCCCTTCGTGCCTCCATTAATGAGCGCCTCGCTAAGCTTCAAGAGGATCTCGCAGCTGAAAACTCACTAATGGACGTTCTGGCAAGCAAAACTACCGCCCTTAAGGTCAAGAGCACTCAGCTTTCAAACTCTCAACAACAGCTTGAAGCTCTTCGATCCGAACAGGAGGTCATCAAGACATGTGGTTCAGATGTACACGCTGCCTTATCAAACATCCTAGAAGCACACGATCGGATTCTCAACCATTCGGTGAGGCGAACCCTTGCTGAAAAACTTTCTCCTGCCATGGACCTTCTCAGCAAAATCGAAGGCTTACCTAGTTTCGTGTCCAATCCGAAACAAGGGGGAGAAGAGAAGAAGACCGGATCGAAACCACCTCCTTCCTCCAAAGCTACTCACACAACCGAACCACCTCTGACTGGTCAAACTTCGGGTTCGGGTGTGAAGGATAAAGGGAAGAATATAGTTGAGGAAGAAGATGAAGATGAAGATAAAGAAACCATTTCGGACATGTTGAAACGAAAGAACAGTCGCAATGTTGATGAAGATGTCAATCGTGTGGCGCGAGAGGCTGAAGAAGCCGAACGCAAGAAGAAAGAAGCCCACAATCTCCTTGAGAGCAGGAAGACTCTCTTCCCTGCCTGGACTCGGGAGCGAATGATCAAGGAGGCCATAGATACTCCCAGCATCCTATGGCTCGAGCCGGTGATCTCGTTCGACTGAAATAATTCTGTCTATTCGCAGTTCGACATGCCGTTGACTCGAAAGGCGTTTATCTTCCACGCCTTCTCAAATATTTTTGAAGTCCCTCATCCGAACCCTGAGGTTGATAGGGAACTGATCGATTTCTATCTGAAGGCTGCTCGTCCTTAGTATCTAACATCGAGCGCCTAGAAGATAGTGAACTTTCGTGTTTTGAAGTCTTACACCGAAGGAAGATTCATCAATGTTCGGTTCAAGGTGATTCGAGGGTCTGCAAAAACTGAACATCTCATATCCCTGGCAGATCTACCGAATCTAAATCCTCATGATTGGATCGTCTTGCATAACATCCTCTTGACGAATGAAGCTGAATATGGTCCGATTATAGACCATCTCAAAAGGATGTTAGTCTGTTACATCATGGAGGTAGCCCTAATGGATCAGGAGGTAGCCACTATCTTCAAGAAGAAACCAAAGATTGCTCCTGTGGGATCGGCCAGTGATCTCAATCAAATGAAAATGGGAAAGATCGACCCGAGACGCAATTCGGTCATGTTCACTAGAGCAGAAGGACAGAAATGTCTCTTTGCTTTAGCTGACAAACATCTTTACACCACTGCTTGTCTAGAGCACGTGCTGTCAATCGTCCGAAGGTGTAAAGAGAATGCAGTGGATGATGTTAAATACTTCGAAGATATGATCCAATGGTATATCAGGTTTAGACAGACGATACTGGCTCTTATCTCGCGTCTGTTTAATACCGTGAAGAAGAAAGTACCTGCCACGGCTGCTGGCCCAAGTAACAAGTGAAGGTCTCGCTCCAATTGACGCAAAGGGGGAGATTGTTGGGTTGAAGATTCGCTCAAGGATTGCGTCATTGGGCTCGACTTTTAGTCCATATGTTTTGTGCTCCGGTTTGGGCCTGTCCAACCGAGAGCCCGTTAGGTTTATTATATAAGTATATGCTTGCATGCATATTAGGTTAACGATCTAGAAGACGATAGCATTACGATAGCATTACAGTTTTCTCTCTTTTTCGTTCCTGTAAACCTACTAACTCTCTACAGTTGATGTTCTTAATCGAGCTCTTCTGAGGGTTTTGTTTTAATTATTCGACACATTTGATTCATCCTTGACTTGTTCTTTATTTTCATGTTCTTGCTGTTTAATATTTATTCACCTGTTTAAGATCTAATCGATCTTCAAGATTAAGTTTTAATCTCATCATAGAAAATCATCTTTTTGTACTCTGAGTTGATGGTATCTTGATTTGAGATCTATCTTTGAGCAGTAGCTAGATCCTTGAAGTTGATCGAATGTAACAGCCCGAAATCTCAGGTATTATTAAATTATGTTTTTGGGGTAATTTAAGAGGGGACTCGGCGAGTTGGAGCCTAGACTCGCCGAGTAGGATCGCAGACTTGGTCGCGGGTTCGCGACTGGACTCGGCGAGTCTACGCTGTTTAGCGAAAACCCTAACCGTTCAGGTTTGGGACGTATAAAGGAGACTTATTGGCCGTCATTATTCATTTTAGCCTTCTGAGAAGAACCCTAAATCGATTGGGTGCATCTGGAGCAAGGATCTTAGGCCATTGTTGATTATAGAAGAGTGGTTGTGCGAGGAAGAGAAGGGATTGGCTAAAGGAGCAGCTAGGGGGTCACATTCGGAGGATTGGGGATTCAGAGAATACATCATCCAGGTAGGAATTCGTGTATGCTCTGCTATATTGATGTATTTATGGATTTATTAGATTGACTGTTACCCTAGTCCCCTAAACGAGTGTAACCCTGTATTGAGACCTATGGAGGTCCAGAATGTCCCATGTCTATGCATTTCGGGAATTGATGAAGGTTTTGGATTGGAATCCTTATGCCTTAGGTCAAAATGTAAATTATGAATCACATGGTGTATCATGAGCACTAAAATGAGGGCTTCACGTGGTGGATCATTCTAGGAAGGCCAGACCTAGGAATGGTCGAAGCAGTTCTGACCTTAGGATGCAGTTTGAGCGGTTGCATGGCATGGACTCGCCGAGTTCGATGAGCAGACTCGGCGAGTAGCTTGAAGATTAACTGGGACTCGTCGAGTTGTTCTTCAGACTCGGCGAGTTGAGTCGGGGTGGCCCCGCGATTCTTCCAGGAGTAGCTCGTCGAGTCAAGGAGGATACTCGACGAGTAGATAGGGAATCCCTGAGAGTTGGAGGACGTCTAGACTCGCCGAGTCGCCATGGTACTCGCCGAGTCCGGTCAAGTTGACCGTTGACCGTTGACCAGAGTTGACTTAAGTCTGACTTCTTAGGGATAGTCACACTTAGAAGATATAAGTGTTAATGAGATATGTGATGTTATAGGGAGGTTGTAGCTCGTCGGATTGTGCACGAGTGATTTCAGGATTTGCTAGCTTTCAGCATTTATGAGGTGAGTCTTCTCACTATACTGTACCCGGAAGGGTTTGACTGTGTGACTGGAAGGTCGGATATGATATATGATATGTACGCTATATGTGGTAAGTTATTTGTTATATGTGCTATGTATGCTATGGGCCGAAAGGCGAATATATTATGGGCCGGAAGGCAATATGTTATGGGCCGGAAGGCGATATGTTGTGTAATGGACCGGAAGGCCGGCGTGGGTAGGACCGGAAGGTTTACCCAGCAGGGACGGAAGTCCGCTGAGACACATGGACCGGAAGGTCAGGGCCTGGAAAGGCGTATGTGCGTAAGTTGTATATTGGGGAACTCACTAAGCATTTATTCTTACAGTTGTTGTGCATGTATTTCAGGTACTAGCGAGGACCGTGGGAAGGCGCCGGCGTGATCGATACACACTGAAGAACGCTTTTATGATCATGGGATTTTGATTATTTGTATTTGACAGAATACTTAAACTAATTATGCCTTGTTTTGAATGGAAATGAATATATTTTTAAAATGAAAAACTTGTTTGAAAATTTGCGGTGTTACAATTGGTATCAGAGCCTTGGTTTGAGGGATTCGGGTGCACCTTCGAGGGTAACTGAACTCAAACCGAGGATTTGAGGAAACTTTTTAAATAAAGGCATAAACTTTTGTAAATGGTTTTGTGGTAAGCAAGAAAGAAGCAGTGTGTACGATCAGTCAGCGCCCAAACGGTAAAGATCCCCAAAATACCTTACAATATTATATGATATGAATTGTTATGCATGCTAGAAGACTAGGTATTCATGATAGGACTAGAGCGGCCTGATCTATGATGCCTTAGTCTAGGGAAGTTTGCCTATGTGATATGCTTTGCTAGTATGCGGGTAGATAGTGCATATCAGAAGTAGAGTACTCACTATCCGGAGTTTGGGGAGGAAGACTTGGGATGAATGCTGATGCGGTGTGGTCGGTAGTATTGGGCCCGTACTACCGAGGACACCGGGTCAGTGGGAGGCCCAAGTAAGAATCCCTGGATATCGGGGACTGAGTAGGGTTGAGTATCGAGTACGATTATACTCGGTGGAATCTCTGATAGATTTATGTTGTATTTCAGAGATATCATGGTTAGACCGCGTCACGGAGCGAGTTCGAGCGGTGTGAGTGACGAGGAGATTCGTCAGATGATTCACGAGGAGGTAGCGGCGGCGATCCGGGCTGAGATCCCGGAGATGTTTGGGTCTATTAAGACCACCCTGATGGAGACGTTTGATGAGCGGTACGCCGCATTGACTGAGGCTGCAACCGCTGCAGCCACCGCAGCTGTGGCCGCTGCTAGGCCACAGGGGGGTGACTCGTTGCTGTTCCGAGAGTTCAGCAACACGAAGCCACCAGAGTTCGATGGGACGTAGGATCCGATTGCTGCGATGAGGTGGATCGCGGATATAGAGGGGTGCTTCTACACTTGTTCATGCCCGGAGCACCTGAGGGTACGGTTCGCATTGAACCAGCTCCGTCTGGGAGCGAAGGACTGGTGGAAGTTCATGACGGCGAACTTCACTTTGGCAGAGACTACAGCAGTGACATGGGAGGGGTTTACTTCCATGTTCAGGGATGAGTACGTTCCCCCGGTGGAGAGGGAACGATTGGTTCAGGAGTTCTTAACCCTCAAGCAGGGTACTGATTCTATTGCGGTGATCACGCAGAAGTTTCATGAGAGGGCGATGTTCTGCCCCGAGCTGGTGTCCACTGATCAGGCTCGGATGAGCCGGTACTTGGGAGTGTTGAGGAGGAATATCCGGTAGTTTTTGTCAAACTCCACTTACCATACTTTTGCTGAGCTTCAGGCGAATGCCAGGAAGCGCGAGATCGAGTTGGAGACCCAGGCCAGGGAAGAGGCCGAGTGTCAGCGGGTGAACCGGCGACCGGCTCAGTTCCAGCCGGCAGCCAAGCGGATAAAGTCCGCCGATGCAAGCAAAGGAGGTTCGAAGGGCCGCACTTGCGGAAAGTGCGGCAAGGGTCATGAGGGGGCGTGTCGATCTGGTGCTTGCTACAAGTGTGGCAAGGAGGGGCACATTGCTAGGGAATGTCCCAAGGGATTTACGGTTTGCTTTCATTGCAACCAGACAGGCCATAGGAAGGCCGAGTGCCCTCAGCTTCTTCAGGGACCTGCACCTGCTGCCGGAGCTACTACGACTCGACCGGTGAAGGCCGAGGCCCCGAGGGCTCGGGGAAGGGCTTTTCAGCTGACTGCGGAGGAAGTCCGCGCTGCGCCCGACGTCATGGCAGGTATGTTGTAACTCATGTATTTATTTTAATGTCGAGATGTTATGCTTATGTTATTATATGCGTAGGTACTTTCCTTGTGAACATTGTGCCTGCCTTAGTGTTATTTGACTCGGGTGCGAGTAGGTCCTTTGTGTCCTTAGCCTTTAGTCAGCATATCAGCGTTAGTCGTGAGTCGTTGAGTCGACCTTTGAGAGTTTCTATAGCTGACGAGAAAGTGATTTGTGCCACAGAGGTTTTTCGAGGATGTGTGCTAGAGATTTTCGGGGTTGAATTCCCGATTGACCTGATTCCTATTACGATGGGTGATGTCTGTGTCATCGTGGGCATGGACTGGTTGAGCCGATTCGGCGCTATCATCGACTGTGAGCGTCAGTTGGTGACTATACGAGACCATAGTGGGGGAGCTCTTTCGGTGTACGGCGAGGGTACCCGTTCAGGATCAGCTTTTTGTTCGGCTGCTAGGGCGAGGCAGTGTCTACAGCAGGGCTGTAAGGGTTTTGTGGCGTATGTTATGGATATGCGGGAGGTTTCCGAGAGACCAAAATCAGTTGAGGAGGTCCCTGTGGTGCGCGAGTTTCCAGATGTTTTCCCCGAGGAGCTGCCGGGAGTACCTCCTGTGAGGCAAGTAGAGTTTGGTATCGATCTGGTTCCGGGGGCCGCGCCTATTGCTAAGGTACCTTATCGTCTTTCACCTCCAGAGATGCAAGAGTTGTCCTCGCAGCTCCAGGAGTTGCTGGGGAAGGGATTCATTCGGCCGAGCAGCTCGCCGTGGGGAGCTCCTATTCTATTCGTCAAGAAGAAGGATGGTTCACACCGGATGTGCATTGATTACCGGGAGTTGAACAAGTTGACGGTCAAGAACCGTTACCCGTTACCGAGGATCGATGACTTATTCGATCAGTTGCAGGGAGCATCTTGGTTTTCCAAGATCGATCTGAGGTCAGGGTACCATCAGGTGAGAGTACGGGATGAGGACGTCCAGAAGACAGCGTTTAGGACGCGATATGGGCATTATGAGTTTGTGGTGATGCCTTTTGGACTCACCAATGCTCCGGCTGTGTTCATGGATCTCATGAACAGGGTATGCAGGCCGATGTTGGATCGGTCAGTAATCGTATTTATCGACAACATTCTGGTGTATTCGAGATCTAGAGAGCAGCATGAGGAGCATTTGAGGGAGGTCCTTGAGGTATTGAGGTCGGAGAAGCTTTATGCAAAGTTCTCCAAATGTGACTTCTGGTTGCGGGAGGTCCAATTTCTAGGACATGTGGTTAATCAGAAAGGGATATTGGTCGATCCGGCCAAGGTTGAGGCGGTGATGAGTTGGGAGGTGCCGAAGTCACCCTCTGAGATCAGGAGTTTCCTTGGGTTGGCAGGGTATTATCGGAGATTCATTAAGGATTTCTCCAAGATAGCAGTGCCGCTCACCAGATTGACCCGGAAGGGTGTTGCATTCTCATGGGGGCCCGAGCAGCAGACCTCCTTTGAGACACTTCGCCAGAGGTTGCGCGAAGCCCCGGTATTAGCTCTCCCAGAAGGGATGGAAGATTTTGTGGTATATTGCGACGCATCGATTTCGGGATTGGGTGCAGTGTTGATGCAGAGGGGTCATGTGATAGCTTATGCGTCAAGGCAGCTGAAGCCTCATGAGGCGAGATACCCTACGCATGATTTAGAGTTGGGAGCAGTAGTGTTCGCTCTCAAGATTTGGCATCACTACCTGTATGGGGTTCGATGTACGATATATACGGACCATAAGAGCTTGAAGTATTTGATGGATCAGCCCAACCTAAATATGCGTCAGAGGAGGTGGTTGGATGTGGTCAATGATTATGATTGTGAGATCTTGTACCACCCAGGCAAGGCTAATCTGGTAGCCGACGCGTTGAGCCGCAGGGCGGAGAGCACTCCATTGCGAGATGTATGCTTGAGACTGACTGTGATGACTCCAGTATTGGACGCTATTCATGGGGCACAGGCAGAGGCTGTGCGACCAGAAATGCAGAAGAAAGAGCGGGTTGTGGGGTTAATTTCAGAGTTTGTTAAGGATAGTCGAGGGCTTATGACGTTTCAGGGTCGGATCTGGGTACCGTTCGTGGGCGGTACGCGTACTACTTTGATGGAAGAGGCTCATAGATCAAAATTCTCGATCCATCCCGGTGCTACAAAGATGTATTTGGATTTGAGGAAGGAGTATTGGTGGCCCTGTATGAAGAGGGACGTGGCATCGTTCGTTGAGAGGTGTTTGACCTGCCGTAGGGTTAAGGCCGAGCACCAGAGACCGCATGGCAAGTTGCAGCCATTGGAGATCCCCGAGTGGAAGTGGGAACAGATCACTATGGATTTCATCACCAAATTGTCGAGGACTGCTAGGGGAGTTGACGCAATTTGGGTGATTGTGGATAGGTTGACGAAGAGTGCACACTTCCTTGCCATCAGTGAGAGTTCTTCAGCGGAGAAGTTGGCAGAGATATATGTGAGAGAGGTGGTATCTCGGCACGGGGTGCCGATCTCGATTGTTTCAAGACCGTGATGTGCGCTTCACTTCCAGATTCTGGAAGAAATTCCATGAGGAGCTGGGTACTAAATTGCATTTTAGTACCGCATACCATCCCCAGACAGACGGTCAGAGCGAGCGGACGATTCAGACGCTGGAGGACATGCTTCGAGCGTGTGTGTTAGACTTCGGGGGTAGCTGGGATGCATATTTACCCTTAGCAGAGTTTTCCTACAACAACAGCCATCATTCGAGCATTGGTATGCCACCTTTTGAACTATTGTATGGTAGGAGGTGTCGGACCCCCATTTGTTGGGGAGAAGTGGGACGGAGAGTGATGGGTAGCACAGAGATCGTGCTTCAGACGATAGAGCAGATTCAGCAAGTTAGGCAGAGGTTATTGACCGCCCAGAGCCGACAGAAGAGTTATGCAGACAGGCGCCGATCCGAGCTTGAGTTTCAAGTCGGCGACTTCGTTCTCCTGAAGGTCTCTCCTTGGAAAGGAGTGATTCGATTCAGGAAGAGGGGCAAGTTGGGGCCCCGGTATATTGGGCCATTTCGCGTGATTGCAAGGATAGGCCGGGTAGCCTATCGGTTGGAGTTGCCAGCGGAGTTGGGACAGATCCACGACACTTTTCATGTGTCACAATTAAGGAAATGCATAGCCGATGAGTCGGCAGTGCTTCCATTGGAGGATATTCAGGTGGATGCGAGCCTGAACTATGTTGAGAGACCAGTGGCCATCAGGGATCGGAAGATCAAGGTTCTGAGGAACAAGGAGGTACCCCTGGTGTTGGTCCAGTGGCAACACCGGAAAGGTTCGGAAATGACTTGGGAGCCGGAACGTGAGATGCGGGAGCAGCATCCAGAGCTATTTGCAGAGTGAGACTTCGAGGGCGAAGTCTAAACCTAGTGGGGGAGAGTTGTAACAGCCCGAAATCTCAAGTATTATTAAATTATGTTTTTGGGGTAATTTAAGAGGGGACTCGGCGAGTTGGAGCCTAGACTCGCCGAGTAGGATCGCAGACTTGGTCGCGGGTTCGCGACTGGACTCGACGAGTCCAAATATGGACTCGGCGAGTCTACGCTGTTTAGCGAAAACCCTAACCGTTCAGGTTTGGGACTTATAAAGGAGACTTATTGGCCGTCATTATTCATTTTAGCCTTCTGAGAAGAACCCTAAATCGATTGGGTGCATCTGGAGCAAGGATCTTAGGCCATTGTTGATTATAGAAGAGTGGTTGTGCGAGGAAGAGAAGGGATTGGCTAAAGGAGCAGCAAGGGGGTCACATTCTGAGGATTGGGGATTCAGAGAATACATCATCCAGGTAAGAATTCGTGTATGCTCTGCTATATTGATGTATTTATGGATTTAGGGTTTATGGAACCCTTGTATGATTAGATTTACTGTTACCCTAGTCCCCTAAACGAGTGTAACCCTGTATTGAGACCTATGGAGGTCCAGAATGTCCCATGTCTATGAATTTCGGGAATTGATGAAGGTTTTGGATTGGAATCCTTATGCCTTAGGTCAAAATGTAAATTATGAATCACATGGTGTATCATGAGCACTAAAATGAGGGCTTCACGTGGTGGATCATTCTAGGAAGGCCAGACCTAGGAATGGTCAAAGCAGTTCTGACCTTAGGATGCAGTTTGAGCGGTTGCATGGCATGGACTCGCCGAGTTCGATGAGCAGACTCGGCGAGTAGCTTGAAGATTAACTGGGACTCGTCGAGTTGTTCTTCAGACTCGGCGAGTTGAGTCTAGGTGGCCCCGCGATTCTTCCAGGAGTAGCTCGTCGAGTCAAGGAGGATACTCGACGAGTAGATAGGGAATCCCTGAGAGTTGGAGGACGTCTAGACTCGCCGAGTCGCCATGGTACTCGCCGAGTCCGGTCGAGTTGACCGTTGACCGTTGACCAGAGTTGACTTAAGTCTGACTTCTTAGGGATAGTCACACTTAGAAGATATAAGTGTTAATGAGATATGTGATGTTATAGGGAGGTTGTAGCTCGTCGGATTGTGCACGAGTGATTTCAGGATTTGCTAGCTTTCAGCATTTACGAGGTGAGTCTTCTCACTATACTGTACTCGGAAGGGTTTGACTGTGTGACCGGAAGGTCGGATATGATATATGATATGTACGCTATATGTGGTAAGTTATTTGTTATATGTGCTATGTATGCTATGGGCCGAAAGGCGAATATATTATGGGCCGGAAGGCAATATGTTATGGGCCGGAAGGCGATATGTTGTGTGATGTACCGGAAGGTCGGCGTGGGTAGGACCGGAAGGTTTACCCAGCAGGGATGGAAGTCCCCTGAGACACATGGACCGGAAGGTCAGGGCCTGGAAAGGCGTATGTGCTTACAGTTGTTGTGCATGTATTTCAGGTACTAGCGAGGACCGTGGGAAGGCGCCGGCGTGATCGATACACACTGAAGAACGCTTTTATGATCTTGGGATTTTGATTATTTGTATTTGACAGAATACTTAAACTAATTATGCCTTGTTTTGAATGGAAATGAATATATTTTTAAAATGAAAAACTTGTTTGAGAATTTGCGTTGTTACATCGAATAGATCATCAATTCTTGGAAGTGGGTAACGATTTTTGATCGTTAATTTGTTTAGCTCTCGATAATCAATACACATTCGAAAGGATCTATCCTTCTTCTTATAAAACAAGATTGGTGCTCCCCAAGAAGAGAAGCTTGGTCTTATAAATCCTTTGTTAAGAAGTTCCTGTAGTTGGATAGATAGTTCTTGCATTTCAGATGGAGCCAACCGATAAGGCGATTTCACTACTGGTGGTGCTCCTAGAATTAAGTCGATTCAAAATTCGACTTGTGGAATAGATGGTATTGTAGGTAGATCTTCAGGAAACACATCTAGGTAGTCACATACTTGAGGTATGTCGTTGATTTCTTTTGTTTAGGTTTTCTTATCTACAATGTGAGCCAACAACGCGCTACATTTCTTATGTAGATATTTTTAGCCTTGGTGCAAGTACTGTCTTTGACATCTATCGCAGACTTATCACCATAGATAACCAAGGCTTCGTCGTTAGGTAAGCATTGTCGTATGGCTTCTTCATAGCATATGATTTCGGCGTGGTGTAAAGATAACAAATACATGCCAATGACGACGTCACGACGCCCAATAATCTGTGGCATGAGGTTGATGTGAAAAATATGATTATTTAGTGTCAGAAGTCAATTTTCTAAAATTTCTTGGGTGATTTCAGTTTTTCTGTTACCCATTTCTACTTCATATGCTTCTTTTAGTTTACTAGACTCATAATTTAAATGTTGTCTTAATGTTTGAGTAATAAAACTCATATCGGCTCCAGAGTTAAAGAGTATTGTAACATATAAGTTATTTATGAGGAAAGTGCCAGTTACCACATAAGGGTCTTGGATAGTATCCCTAGTTCCAATTACGAATGCTCTACCATGAGCATTGCCTCCTTGGTTCCTCCATTTTGGACATTCCCTCCTGAAGCGTCCAACTTGTCCATACTCGTAACATGTTTTTCCTCCACCAGTGCCTATTCTTGTGTTTGTTCCCTGATTAACTACTGCAGATGTCGTGATTTTGCGGTAATTGGCAGTTTTCCCCTTCTTTTTACACTTTATGCAGAGAAAATAGTCACCTAGGTGATGATGGTTTCACTGATTACACAATGGATGATTTGCTTCATATTGCTTTGGTGGCATGGGTGTTGTTATTGTTGTAGCGGCATAAACAGTTGCCACTTCTTGTTTCTTTCCGGATGATTGTATGAGGTTTCTTTAATTAAATTTATGCTTGTACTCTCTAGATTTGGGAGGCTCTTCTTTCGCTACCATGAATCCTCCTCGGATCTCTATGTTTGTTAGACGATAGGCTATGTGTTTTGTACTATCATAGGTTGTGGGTTTTGAAGCGATAACCATCCCTTGGATCTGTGGTGCTAGACCCCAAATGTATCGCTCAATTTTCTTATATACAGGGGTTACAAGTGCCAAACACATCACCACAAGGTCATTGAACCTAGCAGTATAACAATTTATCTCTAAACCCTTCATTATTAGGTTCCATAGTTCTTGTTCCAGATTCTGCATCTCATACTTGTTAGCAGTTTTTTCTTCTGCTACCCATCTGTTAACCGTTTCTGCTATCCAGGTCGGTTCATCTTGGATCCTATGCGTATCCAAAGATTTCCCCTTTTTATTTTTCTTAATCCTTATTCGGTTAGGTATGGACTTACGAGGCGTATGCTTCATTTTGGCTCCTCCCGAGAATCGACGATAAAGGGTATTCATTGGTGGTAGAGAAGATGTAATTGATTCTGTCTCTTCCATAGGTTCTGTCACACCCCCAAACCTGAACGGCGGAAACGTTCGGGGGCGGATGACTTCATGTGGTAGCGTAACAAATGAATACATAGTAAAGAAAGCAATACAACCATCATATATATAATTGAAAGTTTACATTTGTCAAAAGTTACATGTTCAAAACTCAATTACAATATGATGTCAAAATACGAGATTAAACTGGCGCCGCAGCATCTCTTCATCAAAAGCGAAATGAATACCTGAAATTACTGATTTCCTGGGACATACAAGTAATTTTGAAAGAGTAGATCAGCATTTAAGCTGGTGAATTTCATAAGTATTTAAGTGACAATGTTTAACTGAGATGAAATGTTTTATCTTTGTTCGTTTGTGTTTAGAAAATCCTATATTTTCTACTAGTATAAAAGTAGCCTTCACTCAAGACCAATGTTTGTTTCCAAAATGTATGTAAATGTAAAATAACCAATGAGTTTGAAAATCTTGTAAATCAATGCATTTTTAATACCCCTTGTGAGTTTTATAACCATACTATTGACTCTGAATGCCTATACACAACGTTCTTAAGGCGTTGGAATGTTATGACGTTTGTCACCCCAAACGGTGGACTGCAGCTAACAGTCAGGGCGCGGGTTTGTCAAGCCCGTATAGATCTATACACAAACACCACGCTCCCCCTCCAAGGGATTCTGGTATATAATACAGGACTTGAAATGTGTACTCGAACGTACATGAAGTTAGTGCCTCACAAATCTGTGGTATAAAAACAGATCTACTTGATAAAATGTTACGTTTGTTCTTGTATACGAAAGTAAACTTCTTGAAATATGCGTTTTCTAGTACATAAGAGTTAGAAATCTGTTCGTAAAACTATACCTATTATAGTTTCCAAAAAGCGTGTCTTGTTTGTTTAGAAATATTGAGAAAAGGAATCACTTGTTTATGAAAGTATAGGTTTTTGGTGTAGAGTCTAGGATAGACAAGAAAATCTAAGAACAGTTTAGTTTATACATGCATTACAACAACATTATATTTTAAAAGGTAAAATGCTATTGTGACATAAGTTATATATATATAAAAGTTCCTTTAAATGTTTATAAATCGCATGTGATTTGAATATATAACAGTATATAAAAAAGTTTCTTTATGTAACACACGATAATACTCGTGTGTTTTACTTGCAATCCCCCCCTTGAAAACATATAAAAGTATTTAGAATAATTAAAAAGGTTGATTAAGGGGTATGAAACTCACTTGAAAGTTTTGGAGATAGCGAGATGGAAAACCGGGCAGAGTTTCGTCTTGGGAAACGGATTTTCCTCGGGATTCTCGGGAATCTCGGGAGCAAAATCAACCTTCGGGACTTGAGCCAAAAAGACCAGAGCTTCGGGTTTGAACGGACACGGGAAACGAGGAAATGTTGAGATAGAGAGAAGAGAATTGAACCCTTTCTTTGGAAACCCTCGCATCCTATTTATAGTAAGGTTGGTCTGCCTCGGTACGCGGGGCGTACGCCCGTACGCAGCGCGTACGCGTACGTCATGCATGACTGAAGCCTCGACTGCCTCAGTTCGGATGGGACGGGTTGCTGGGTACGCGGGTCGGATGGGACGGGTTGCTGGGTATGCGGGTCGGATGGGACGCCGGGTCGGATGGGACGTCGGGTCGGACGGGTCGGGGCTTCGGACGGGTCGGATGGGTCGGTTTCTTCGGATAGCGCGACGTGGACGATCAGAGGCCAATCCTCTCGGTTACGCGGGGCGTATAGGGGTACGTAGCGCGTACATCGGCTGAGAACGCTGAGTCCCCTTCGGATAATATCCGAATTTTGATTTAAATAAATAATTAATTTATTTAATAAACTTCAAAAATTCATATCTTCTTCATACGAACTCCGTTTTCGATGGTCTTTATATCCTCACGTAGGTGAGACTACGCTCTACAACTTTCGTTTAGACTCCGTCGGCAAATTCAATAATTATTTTATTATTATTTATTAAAAATCCATCGTGTTTAAGGAATTTCTTAGAAAATTCATAACTTCTTTATCTGATGTCGGTTTTTGCCAGACTTTTTACCGTTGGAATACCATTGTCGAGACCTTCGATTCTCGTTTAGGTCATTCCGGCCAAAAGTCGCTCGATCTCCGATTCGAGTTTTTAGCTGTCTGTTGCTAAGCCGAACTTGGAAAAATCATAACTTCGCTATATGAAGTCGGATTTTGGCGTTCTTTTCACGTACGATCATGGTTCAAAGACATTTAATCATAGAAGGAAATTAAGTAGAACTTATTTGTACATTTTATTATGAAAGTAACTTTTTATTATTCAGAAGTGGTTACAATACTTGACCCATTTTGGTCGTTACAAAGAGTTGAAATATCGGGTTGTCAAAGGTTCGCTTTCTTCCATGGGTTCGCTCTATTCCAACTCTTTAGATGGTTTGTCGGAAGGTAAAACTGCTCCATCGTTGGAGGCAATTGGATTGAGAACAGTTGGAATCCTAGTATAGTATGGATCGCCTGAAAAAAGAAGGGATGAAACTTCTTGTTTTTCATCTGTATCTTCTAGGATTATCTGTTCTCGAGAGTAGGCCTTGTCGAATTTCTATATCAAATATAATAATCATATATAAGTATTTTCATGTTGAATCACCAAGTGTTTAGTCTATCAAATATTACATCCAAATTAAATAGTTCATGTGATCTGTCACACCCCCAAACCTGAACGGCGGAAACGTTCGGGGGCGGATGACTTCATGTGGTAACGTAAAAAATGAATACATAGTAAAGAAAGCAATACAACCATCATATATATAATTGAAAGTTTACATTTGTCAAAAGTTACATGTTCAAAACCAATTACAATATGATGTCAAAAATACGAGATTAAACTGGCGCCGCAGCATCCCTTCATCAAAAGCATAATGATACCTGAAATTACTGATTCCCTGGGACATACAAGTAATTTTGAAAGAGTAGATTAGCATTTAAGCTGGTGAGTTTCATAAGTATTTAAATGACAATGTTTGTATGAAATGAAATGTTTTGTCTTTGTTTGTTTGTGTTTAGAAAATCCTATATTTTCTACTAGTATAAAAGTAGCCTTCACTCAAGACCAATGTTTATTTCTAAAAATGTATGTAAGTGTAAAATAACCAATGTGTTTTGAAAACCTTGTAAATCAATGCATTTTTAATACCCCATGTGAGTTTTATAATCATACTATTGACTCGGAATGCCTATACACAACGTTCTTCAGGCGTTGGAATGTTATGATGTTTGTCACCCCAAACGGTGGACTGTAGCTAACAGTCAGGGCGCGGGTTGTCAAGCCCGTATAGATCTATAGACAAACACCATGCTCCCCCTCCAAGGGATTCTGGTATATAATACAGGACTTGAAATGTGTACTCGAACGTACATGAAGTTAGTGTCTCACAAAACCGTGGTATAAAAACATATCTACTTGTTAAAATGTTACGTTTGTTCTTGTATACGAAAGTAAACTTCTTGAAATTCATGGATCTAGTACATAAGAGTTAGAAATTTGTTCGTAAAACTATACCTATTATAGTTTTCTAAAAGTGTGTCTCGTTTGTTTAGAAATACCTAGAAAAGGAATCAGTTGTTTGTGAAAGCATAGATTTTTGGTGTAGAGTCTAAGATAGACAAGAATAATCTAAGAAAAGTTTAGTTTATACATGTATTACAACAAATTTATATTTCAAAAGATAGAATGCTACTTTAACATATGTTATAAATATGAAAGTTCCTTAAAAGTTTGTAAATCACATGTGATTTGGATATATAACAGCATATAAAAGAGTTCTTTATGTAACACACGATAATACTCATGTGTTTTACTTGTAATCCCCCCCTTGAAAGCATATAAAAGAATTTATAAAATATTTAAAAGGTAAATTAAGGGGTGTGAACTCACTTGAAAGTTTGAAGATAGCGAGGTGGAAAACCGGGCAGCGCGTACGCGTACGTCATGCATGACCGAAGCCTCGACTGCCTCGGCTTCGGATGGGACGGATCGGTGGGGAGGCGGGTCGGATGGGACAGCGGGTCGGATGGGACAGCGGGTCGTACGGGTTGGTCGGACGGGCGGGTCGGACGGGTCGGAAGCCTCGGATAGGGCGACGTGGACGATCAGAGGCCAAGTCTCTCGGGTACGCAGGGCGTACAGGGGTACGCAGCGCGTACCTCGGATGAGGATGCTGACTCCTCTTCGGATAAGGTCCGAATTTTGAATTAAATAAATATATAATTTATTTAATAAACTTCAAAAATTCATATCTTCTTCATACGAACTCCGTTTTCGATGATCTTTATATCCACGCGTAGGTGAGACTACGCTCTACAACTTTCGTTTAGACTCCGTCGGCAAATTCCGAAATTATTTTTTTATTTTTTATATTATAACTCATCGTGTTTAAGGAATTTCTTTGAAAATTCATAACTTCTTTATCTGATGTCGGTTTTTGCCAGACTTTTTACCGTTGAAATACCATTGTCGAGACCTTCGATTCTCGTTTAGGTCATTCCGGCCAAAAGTCACTTGATCTCCTATTCGAGTTTTCAGTTGTCTGTTGTTAAGCTGAACTTGGAAAAATCATAACTTCGATATATGAAATCGGATTTGGGCGGTCTTTTTACGTACGATCATGGTTTAAAGACATTTAAACATAGAAGGAATTTAAATAGAACTATTTGTACATTTTATTATGAAAGTAAATTTTATTACTCAAAAGTGGTTACAATACTTGACCCATTTAGGTCATTTCAAAGAGTTGAAATATTGGGTTGTCACATCATCCCCCCGTTAGAGAGAATTTCGTCCCAAAATTTAAAGTAGTAAAGATACTAGTGAATATGAAAGAGATGAGGGTGCTTTTGTTTCATCTGATCTTCGCGTTCCCATGTGAATTCGGGTCCCCGCTTGGCGTTCCAGCGAACCTTCACGATGGGTATGCGACTTTGTTTTGTTTGTTTGACCTCTCGGTCCATGATTTCTATTGGTTCTTCCACAAAGCTGAGGCTCTCGTTGATCTCGATCTCGTCGAGTGGAATAACAAGAGTCTCGTCGGAAAGGCACTTTTTCAAGTTTGAGACGTGGAAGGTTGGATGGATGTTACTAAGTTCGCGCGGTAGGTTAAGCTTGTAAGCCACAGGGCCGATTCTGGCAAGAATCTCGAAAGGCCCTATGTATCTTGGATTTAGTTTCCTACGCTTTCCAAATCATATTAAACCCTTCCACGGTGAGACCTTTAATAAGACGTGGTCTCCTACCTGGAATTCCAAAGGTTTCCTCCTTTGGTCAGCGTAGCTTTTCTGTCGGTCTCTTGAGGCTTTCAATCGTTCACGAATCTGAACGATCTTCTCTGTTGTTTCACGTATGATCTCCGGACCGGTGAGAGTGCTTTCGGGAACTCTTCCTCTAGCTAACTGGGTATCGCCAACTTCAGTCCAGCACAGAGGGGATATGCACTTCCGACCATAGAGGGCTTCAAACGGAGCAGCCTTTATGCTTGTATGATAACTATTGTTGTATGAAAATTCGACAAGGGGTAAGTGAATATCCCATGCCTTTCCAAAGTCAATCACGCAGGCTCTCAGCATGTCTTCTAAAGTTTGTATTGTTCTCTCACTTTGTTCGTCTGTCTGTGGGTGGTAGGCTGTACTCATGTCTAGCCTAGTTCCCAGGGAACTTTGTAGTGACTGCCAGAATCTTGAAGTGAATCTACTATCTCGATCAGAGATAATGGATATCGGAACACCATGCAGTCGCACTACTTCCCTTAAGTAAGTTCTTGTAAGCTTCTCCATTTTGTCAGTCTCCTTGATGGGTAGGAAATGCACGGATTTGGTCAGTCTGTCGACAATGACCCATATGGTATCGAGTCCACTTGTCGTCTTGGGTAACTTGGTTATGAAATCCATAGTAATCCGCTCCCATTTCCATTCCGGTATCTCTGGTTGTTGTAGTAGTCCTGACGGTTTCTGATACTCGACCTTAACCTTAGCGCAAGTAAGGCATTTACTCACGAAGGTAGCAATTTCTGCTTTCATGTTAGGCCACCAGTATAGTGTCTTAAGATCCATATACATTTTATCTGAACCCGGGTGAACGGAATATCTTGAGTTGTGAGCCTCGGTCATGACTACGTTTCTGAAACCACCATGATTTGGGGTCCAGATTCGGTCCATGAGATAGTAGGCTCCGCCACCCTTGACTTCTAAATTCTTCTCCATTCCTCGCAGGGATTCACCCGCCACATTTTCAGGTTGCAAAGCTTCCATTTGTGCTTCCTTAATTTGTGTGGATAAGTGGGAATGGATAGTCATGGTCAGAGATTTGACCCTCCGACCAGTGTATTCCTTTCGACTGAGGGCGTCGGCTACTACGTTGGCCTTGCCAGGGTGATAACGAATTTCGCATTCGTAGTCATTCAGTAACTCGACCCATCGTCGTTGTCGCATGTTGAGTTCCTTCTGATCGAAAATGTGTTGAAGGCTCTTGTGATCGGTGAAAATAGTAATCTTTGTTCCGTATAAGTAGTGCCTCCAGATCTTCAGAGCAAATACCACTGCTCCTAATTCGAGATCGTGTGTCGTATAGTTCACTTCGTGTGTCTTAAGCTGTCGGGAGGCATAAGCGATAACCTTCCCTCTCTACATAAGAACACATCCAAGTCCTTGGTTTGAAGCATCGCATTACACTACGAAGTCTTCTATCCCTTCGGGGAGGGATAGTATCGGTGCGGTGCACAAGGCCTGCTTTAGTGTCTGGAATGCCTTCTCTTGTTTCGCTTCCCAGTCAAAGGCCACACCTTTCTGGGTTAATGAAGTAAGAGGTTTCGCAATGCTCGAAAAGTTCTTTATGAATCTGCGATAGTAGCCAGCTAGACCTAGAAATTGACGAATTTCTGTAGGTGTCTTTGGTGCCGACCAGTTCTCAATAGCCTTAATTTTGGAGGGGTCTACGTGTATACCTTCCTCGCTAACAACGTGACCTAAAAATTCGACTCTTCGAATCCAAAATTCGCATTTAGAGAACTTCGCATAGAGTTTCTCCGTTCGCAGTGTTTCTAGGACTTTTCATAGGTGTTGACTATGCTCTTCCTTACTTCGAGAGTAGATAAGTATATCATCGATAAAGACGATGACGAACTGATCCAAGTAAGGGCGGCATACCCTATTCATTAGGTCCATAAATACTGCTGGTGCATTGGTTAATCCGAACGGCATCACCACGAATTCATAGTGTCCATAACGAGTTCGGAAGGCTGTCTTTGGACTGTCCCCCTCTAGAACTCGTAATTGGTGATATCCGGATCGCAGGTCTATTTTGGAGAAGTAGTTCGCCCCTTGAAGTTGATCGAATAGGTCGTCGATACGGGGTAGAGGATAGCGGTTCTTGACAGTAAGTTTGTTCAGCTCTCTGTAGTCGATGCACATACGGAAACGATCCGTCTTTCTTCTTTACAAACAAGACCGGTGCTCCCCAAGGTGAGAAACTTGGTCTTATGAATCCTTTGTGAAGGAGTTCATTAAGTTGACTGGAAAGTTCCTGCATCTCTGCTGGTGCAAGACGATAAGGCGACTTCGCTATTGGGGTAGCTCCTGGAATTAAGTCGATTCTGAACTCGACTTGGCGTTGCGGTGGTAATCCTAGCAGTTCTTCTGGAAAGATATCGGGAAAGTCGCGTACTACCGAGATGCTCTTGATGTCCTTCAGTTCTTGACTTGTATCGACGATGTGCGCTAGGAATGCTCGACAATCCTTCCGCAAGCACTTTCGGGCTTGGATGCACGAAATGATGCGAAGGTTTGCACTAGATTTGTCGCCGTAGATAACTAATGTTTCGTTGTTTGGGAGGTTAAGACGGACTGCTTTCTCAAAGCACATGATGTCGGCGCGAAGAAGACTCAACCAATCCATGCCGACTATGACGTCGAAACTTTTAATTTGAAGCGGCATGAGATTGATTGGGAAAGAATGGCCGTCTAATGTTAACGTACAGCCCATGTATATGCAATTTGTGTTCTCGGTTTTTCCATTGGCCATCTCTACAGTGAATGAATTTTCTAACTTGCTAGGTTTAGGTTTAAGTAAATGAATAAAGTTTTGACTCACGAAGCTTCTCTCCGCTCCACTATCAAATAATATGCATGCGTATGAATTATCGAGAAGAAACGTACCAGCAACTATAGTTGGGTCAGCTACAGCTTCGTCGTGGCCTATTGCCAAAACTCGTCTCACACCTCCGGTGCCTGCTGCCTTAGGACAGTTTCTCTGGTAGTGGCCCACCTCGCCACAACCGTAGCAAGCCTGCGCTACACCCGCACCGGGAACTTGAGTGATCGGCTTTGCGGGTTCCTTGCAGAAACGGGCTGTGTGCCCTTTCGCGCTGCAGTTGGCGCACTGCATATTTCGACAAGGTCCATGGTGGTGGTAATTGCATTTGGTGCATTTTGGGAGGTTGCCTATATAAGGCTTTGTTGGGTAGGTATTTATAGGGGCTGTAGTAGGTACAATGGCAGCATTTACTGGCACCAGTTGTTTCTTTGCGGATTCTTGGGAAGGCCCACCCTTCCCTTTAATCCATGCTCTCTTCCTGCCATTGTTGTTGTTGTTGTTGTTGTTGTAGTTGTTGTTTGCTTTCTGTGGTGCCGGTGCAGAAGTGGTTGAGTTCTGATGACCTCCGTAGTCGATCAGAGATTGTGCCAGTTCCTTAGCACTTTCAAAGGTGTCAGGTTTAGAAGCTAACACGCTTGATCGCATTTGGGGCATCAGTCCCCAGATGTACCTTTCTATCTTCTTGCTCTCGGGAGCAATCATATCTGGAGAAAGGATTGCCAGTTCGCAGAATCTGTTGGTATAAGTAGCGATGTCGGTACCCACCATTCCGAGAGTCCATAGCTCGTGTTCAAGCTTTTGAATTTCTCCCCGTGGATAGTATTCTCTCATCATCATGGCCTTCAAGCTCTCCCAGCTTATGGAGTTTGCCACGATTAGGGTAAGTACTGTAACGTGGCCATTCCACCTAGTTAAAGCTTTATCGAGAAGGGTGAAAGTTGCAAATTTGACCTTGCTGTGCTCGGGGAAGGAGCAGATTTCAAAGACTGCCTCCGTCCTTTCAATCTACTGCCTCAGGGCCATCACACCACCAGTACCATAAAACATCCGGGGCTTGGCATTAGTGAAGTCCTTATAGGTGCATTCTCGAGGTGGTCCATGACTCTCGCCATGGTTGGATGGGTGTGTGCCAGATCCCGAGCCATTAGCACTTGAGTTATTGATCTGTGACATGGCAGCTGCCACCGCTGCGGTGACTGCTGCTTGAAACATTACAGCATCAAATTGGGGTGGTGGAGGTGGTATAGGTGCTTCCTCACCGTTGTTTCGCCTTGGATTCCTACGCGGAGGCATCCTTCAACTATAGATTGAAAAGACAAGGATAAGAATTTCATAGAATGGAAAATGTATGTGTCTCATGAACTAAATCGCTATAGTTCAACAACAGATCATAGTATGAGTCTTTAAAATAGAAGAATGAAAGTTATTTGTAAGACTGAAGGTATGAAACAAGTATTTGGGTTCACAGCGACCATTCAAGGTTCGAACGAAATACTCAACATAGTAGTAATAGTCCCACTTATATTAATATAAAAGTTGTTACAACGATCATGAAAATTTGACCCCTATAAAGGTCTCCGATTACAAAGTTCGAGAAATTTAAAGACTTTTAGCCGAGGTCCTAAGCTATAACAAAATTTGAGTCCTAGACAAGTACTACTTGCGTCGAAGGTTGCGCTTGGAGCTTGACTCCGTATCAGATTGCTTTGACTCCATTAGACGCCTATCGAAAGCGGCTTGTTGTTCCCTTAGTTCGGCGAGGGCTGCAATCATTTGCGCTTGGAACGCTTCGGCTTAGAATTGGGCGTTGTCTTGCATCTTGTCCAGCCTATGGATGTCAGAAGTGTGAACCTGCACTTCCACGTTGATATCCCGGAGTCGACTAGCTTGTACTCCAGACTGATAGGACTGATTGGCTAACTTACCCACCATTACCGGGAGTGCTCGATCAGCCGATCCTCCGCCGCGGACATCATAGAAGTCCCGGCACATGCCGTAGGGAGGGCGTAGGTTTTGCTGTTGGCTCCAATGGTGGAGGTGACTTCCCCAGACGGGAGTCGGTCCTTGAAAGTTCCTTACGAAGACGGGAGGCTGAATGGGTGGTGGATCGATAACTTCCAGCTCTGAGTCGGTACCGGAGTCATCACCCACTTCTATGGGTTCCTCGTCCTCTTCGGGATCATCTTCGATCCATCCTCCGTTGCCTTGGTTGGGAAAGTAGGGGTCGCCAAGGTGGTGAAATCCAGCCATTTGACTGTACGAGAAATAAGGTTATAAGAATTGAGTAAAGTCGGAACATGTAAAACATGTAAGTTTAACTAGTTTAGATAGCAAATACTCCTATAGTATTTAAGTTCTTGTGTTTGATTCCCGAACTGGTTTGGTAAGTTTTGACTTGTTGCTTACTACGATCATTCCTCGATATACGTTGGTCCAATCTTGGGCAAATATAGTTGATCACGCTATATTTGTCCAAAATCTGATTACATATATCGAGTCTCAATCGTAGTGTCAACTTGTCTAAATACTTGTATAGTTATATAACATGAAAATAATTTGTGGTATGCATGTAAGTGTACTTAAATGAATTATCAATTTAAGTTGAACGAAATGCTGCTTAAGTGTAAAAAGAAAATTTGTTTTGTCAGAGAGTATTAGTCCCTTAAGCATTTATAGTTTGTATATCTTATGTGGTTCGATATACTTAGTTCACTATAAACATTGCTCTGATACCAATCTGTCACACCCCCAAACCTGAACGGCGGAAACGTTCGGGGGCGGATGACTTCATGTGGTAGCGTAACAAATGAATACATAGTAAAGAAAGCAATACAACCATCATATATATAATTGAAAGTTTACATTTGTCAAAAGTTACATGTTCAAAACTCAATTACAATATGATGTCAAAATACGAGATTAAACTGGCGCCGCAGCATCTCTTCATCAAAAGCGAAATGAATACCTGAAATTACTGATTTCCTGGGACATACAAGTAATTTTGAAAGAGTAGATCAGCATTTAAGCTGGTGAATTTCATAAGTATTTAAGTGACAATGTTTAACTGAGATGAAATGTTTTATCTTTGTTCGTTTGTGTTTAGAAAATCCTATATTTTCTACTAGTATAAAAGTAGCCTTCACTCAAGACCAATGTTTGTTTCCAAAATGTATGTAAATGTAAAATAACCAATGAGTTTGAAAATCTTGTAAATCAATGCATTTTTAATACCCCTTGTGAGTTTTATAACCATACTATTGACTCTGAATGCCTATACACAACGTTCTTAAGGCGTTGGAATGTTATGACGTTTGTCACCCCAAACGGTGGACTGCAGCTAACAGTCAGGGCGCGGGTTTGTCAAGCCCGTATAGATCTATACACAAACACCACGCTCCCCCTCCAAGGGATTCTGGTATATAATACAGGACTTGAAATGTGTACTCGAACGTACATGAAGTTAGTGCCTCACAAATCTGTGGTATAAAAACAGATCTACTTGATAAAATGTTACGTTTGTTCTTGTATACGAAAGTAAACTTCTTGAAATATGCGTTTTCTAGTACATAAGAGTTAGAAATCTGTTCGTAAAACTATACCTATTATAGTTTCCAAAAAGCGTGTCTTGTTTGTTTAGAAATATTGAGAAAAGGAATCACTTGTTTATGAAAGTATAGGTTTTTGGTGTAGAGTCTAGGATAGACAAGAAAATCTAAGAACAGTTTAGTTTATACATGCATTACAACAACATTATATTTTAAAAGGTAAAATGCTATTGTGACATATGTTATATATATATAAAAGTTCCTTTAAATGTTTATAAATCGCATGTGATTTGAATATATAACAGTATATAAAAGAGTTTCTTTATGTAACACACGATAATACTCGTGTGTTTTACTTGCAATCCCCCCCTTGAAAACATATAAAAGTATTTAGAATAATTAAAAAGGTTGATTAAGGGGTATGAAACTCACTTGAAAGTTTTGGAGATAGCGAGATGGAAAACCGGGCAGAGTTTCGTCTTGGGAAACGGATTTTCCTCGGGATTCTCGGGAATCTCGGGAGCAAAATCGACCTTCGGGACTTGAGCCAAAAAGACCAGAGCTTCGGGTTTGAACGGACACGGAAAACGAGGAAATGTTGAGATAGAGAGAAGAGAATTGAACCCTTTCTTTGGAAACCCTCGCATCCTATTTATAGTAAGGCTGGTCTGCCTCGGTACGCGGGGCGTACGCCCGTACGCAGCGCGTACGCGTACGTCATGCATGACCGAAGCCTCGACTGCCTCAGTTCGGATGGGACGGGTTGCTGGGTACGCGGGTCGGATGGGACGGGTTGCTGGGTATGCGGGTCGGATGGGACGCCGGGTCGGATGGGACGTCGGGTCGGATGGGTCGGGGCTTCGGACGGGTCGGATGGGTCGGTTTCTTCGGATAGCGCGACGTGGACGATCAGAGGCCAATCCTCTCGGTTACGCGGGGCGTATAGGGGTACGTAGCGCGTACATCAGCTGAGAACGCTGAGTCCCCTTCGGATAATATCCGAATTTTGATTTAAATAAATAATTAATTTATTTAATAAACTTCAAAAATTCATATCTTCTTCATACGAACTCCGTTTTCGATGGTCTTTATATCCTCACGTAGGTGAGACTACGCTCTACAACTTTCGTTTAGACTCCGTCGGCAAATTCAATAATTATTTTATTATTATTTATTAAAAATCCATTGTGTTTAAGGAATTTCTTAGAAAATTCATAACTTCTTTATCTGATGTCGGTTTTTGCCAGACTTTTTACCGTTGGAATACCATTGTCGAGACCTTCGATTCTCGTTTAGGTCATTCCGGCCAAAAGTCGCTCGATCTCCGATTCGAGTTTTTAGCTGTCTGTTGCTAAGCCGAACTTGGAAAAATCATAACTTCGCTATATGAAGTCGGATTTTGGCGTTCTTTTCACGTACGATCATGGTTCAAAGACATTTAATCATAGAAGGAAATTAAGTAGAACTTATTTGTACATTTTATTATGAAAGTAACTTTTTATTATTCAGAAGTGGTTACAATACTTGACCCATTTTGGTCGTTACAAAGAGTTGAAATATCGGGTTGTCAAAGGTTCGCTTTCTTCCATGGGTTCGCTCTATTCCAACTCTTTAGATGGTTTGTCGGAAGGTAAAATTGCTCCATCGTTGGAGGCTATTGGATTGAGAACAGTTGGAATCCTAGTATAGTATGGATCGCCTGAAAAAAGAAGGGATGAAACTTCTTGTTTTTCATCTGTATCTTCTAGGATTATCTGTTCTCGAGAGTAGGCCTTGTCGAATTTCTATATCAAATATAATAATCATATATAAGTATTTTCATGTTGAATCACCAAGTGTTTAGTCTATCAAATATTACATCCAAATTAAATAGTTCATGTGATCTGTCACACCCCCAAACCTGAACGGCGGAAACGTTCGGGGGCGGATGACTTCATGTGGTAACGTAACAAATGAATACATAGTAAAGAAAGCAATACAACCATCATATATATAATTGAAAGTTTACATTTGTCAAAAGTTACATGTTCAAAACCAATTACAATATGATGTCAAAAATACGAGATTAAACTGGCGCCGCAGCATCCCTTCATCAAAAGCATAATGATACCTGAAATTATTGATTCCCTGGGACATACAAGTAATTTTGAAAGAGTAGATTAGCATTTAAGCTGGTGAGTTTCATAAGTATTTAAATGACAATGTTTGTATGAAATGAAATGTTTTGTCTTTGTTTGTTTGTGTTTAGAAAATCCTATATTTTCTACTAGTATAAAAGTAGCCTTCACTCAAGACCAATGTTTATTTCTAAAAATGTATGTAAGTGTAAAATAACCAATGTGTTTTGAAAACCTTTAAAATCAATGCATTTTTAATACCCCATGTGAGTTTTATAATCATACTATTGACTCGGAATGCCTATACACAACGTTCTTCAGGCGTTGGAATGTTATGATGTTTGTCACCCCAAACGGTGGACTGCAGCTAACAGTCAGGGCGCGGGTTGTCAAGCCCGTATAGATCTATAGACAAACACCATGCTCCCCCTCCAAGGGATTCTGGTATATAATACAGGACTTGAAATGTGTACTCGAACGTACATGAAGTTAGTGTCTCACAAAACCGTGGTATAAAAACATATCTACTTGTTAAAATGTTACGTTTGTTCTTGTATACGAAAGTAAACTTCTTGAAATTCATGGATCTAGTACATAAGAGTTAGAAATTTGTTCGTAAAACTATACCTATTATAGTTTTCTAAAAGTGTGTCTCGTTTGTTTAGAAATACCTAGAAAAGGAATCAGTTGTTTGTGAAAGCATAGATTTTTGGTGTAGAGTCTAAGATAGACAAGAATAATCTAAGAAAAGTTTAGTTTATACATGTATTACAACAAATTTATATTTCAAAAGATAGAATGCTACTTTAACATATGTTATAAATATGAAAGTTCCTTAAAAGTTTGTAAATCACATGTGATTTGGATATATAACAGCATATAAAAGAGTTCTTTATGTAACACACGATAATACTCATGTGTTTTACTTGTAATCCCCCCCTTGAAAGCATATAAAAGAATTTATAAAATATTTAAAAGGTAAATTAAGGGGTGTGAACTCACTTGAAAGTTTGAAGATAGCGAGGTGGAAAACCGGGCAGCGCGTACGCGTACGTCATGCATGACCGAAGCCTCGACTGCCTCGGCTTCGGATGGGACGGATCGGTGGGGAGGCGGGTCGGATGGGACAGCGGGTCGTACGGGTTGGTCGGACGGGCGGGTCGGACGGGTCGGAAGCCTCGGATAGGGCGACGTGGACGATCAGAGGCCAAGTCTCTCGGGTACGCAGGGCGTACAGGGGTACGCAGCGCGTACCTCGGATGAGGATGCTGACTCCTCTTCGGATAAGGTCCGAATTTTGAATTAAATAAATATATAATTTATTTAATAAACTTCAAAAATTCATATCTTCTTCATACGAACTCCGTTTTCGATGATCTTTATATCCACGCGTAGGTGAGACTACGCTCTACAACTTTCGTTTAGACTCCGTCGGCAAATTCCGAAATTATTTTTTTATTTTTTATATTATAACTCATCGTGTTTAAGGAATTTCTTTGAAAATTCATAACTTCTTTATCTGATGTCGGTTTTTGCCAGACTTTTTACCGTTGAAATACCATTGTCGAGACCTTCGATTCTCGTTTAGGTCATTCCGGCCAAAAGTCACTTGATCTCCTATTCGAGTTTTCAGTTGTCTGTTGTTAAGCTGAACTTGGAAAAATCATAACTTCGATATATGAAATCGGATTTGGGCGGTCTTTTTACGTACGATCATGGTTTAAAGACATTTAAACATAGAAGGAATTTAAATAGAACTATTTGTACATTTTATTATGAAAGTAAATTTTATTACTCAAAAGTGGTTACAATACTTGACCCATTTAGGTCATTTCAAAGAGTTGAAATATTGGGTTGTCACATCATCCCCCCGTTAGAGAGAATTTCGTCCCGAAATTTAAAGTAGTAAAGATACTAGTGAATATGAAAGAGATGAGGGTGCTTTTGTTTCATCTGATCTTCGCGTTCCCATGTGAATTCGGGTCCCCGCTTGGCGTTCCAGCGAACCTTCACGATGGGTATGCGACTTTGTTTTGTTTGTTTGACCTCTCGGTCCATGATTTCTATTGGTTCTTCCACAAAGCTGAGGCTCTCGTTGATCTCGATCTCGTCGAGTGGAATAACAAGAGTCTCGTCGGAAAGGCACTTTTTCAAGTTTGAGACGTGGAAGGTTGGATGGATGTTACTAAGTTCGCGCGGTAGGTTAAGCTTGTAAGCCACAGGGCCGATTCTGGCAAGAATCTCGAAAGGCCCTATGTATCTTGGATTTAGTTTCCTACGCTTTCCAAATCGTATTAAACCCTTCCACGGTGAGACCTTTAATAAGACGTGGTCTCCTACCTGGAATTCCAAAGGTTTCCTCCTTTGGTCAGCGTAGCTTTTCTGTCGGTCTCTTGAGGCTTTCAATCGTTCACGAATCTGAACGATCTTCTCTGTTGTTTCACGTATCATCTCCGGACCGGTGAGAGTGCTTTCGGGAACTCTTCCTCTAGCTAACTGGGTATCGCCAACTTCAGTCCAGCACAGAGGGGATATGCACTTCCGACCATAGAGGGCTTCAAACGGAGCAGCCTTTATGCTTGTATGATAACTATTGTTGTATGAAAATTCGACAAGGGGTAAATGGATATCCCATGCCTTTCCAAAGTCAATCACACAGGCTCTCAGCATATCTTCTAAAGTTTGTATTGTTCTCTCACTTTGTCCGTCTGTTTCTGGGTGGTAGGCTGTACTCATGTCTAGCCTAGTTCCCAGGGAACTTTGTAGTGACTGCCAGAATCTTGAAGTGAATTTACTATCTCGATCGGAGATAATGGATATCGGAACACCATGTAGTCGCACTACTTCCTTTAAGTAAGTTCTTGTAAGCTTCTCCATTTTGTTAGTCTCCTTGATGGGTAGGAAATGCGCGGATTTGATCAATCTGTCGACAATGACCCATATGGTATCGAGTCCACTTGTCGTCTTGGGTAACTTGGTTATGAAGTCCATAGTAATCCGCTCCCATTTCCATTCTGGTATCTCTGGTTGTTGTAGTAATCCTGACGGTTTCTGATACTCGACCTTAACCTTAGCGCAAGTAAGACATTTACTCACGAAGGTAGCAATTTCTGCTTTCATGTTAGGCCACCAGTACAGTTTCTTAAGATCCAGATACATTTTATCTGAACCCGGGTGAACGGAATATCTTGAGTTGTGAGCTTCGGTCATCACTACGTTTCTGAAACCACCATGTTTCGGGGTCTAGATTCGGTCCATGAGATAGTAGGCTCCGCCACCCTTGACTTCTAGATTCTTTTCCATTCCTCACAGGGATTCACCCGCCACATTTTCAGGTTGCAAAGCTTCCATTTGTGCCTCCTTAATTTTTGTGGATAAGTGGGAATGGATGGTCATAGTCAGAGATTTGACCCTCCGACCAGTGTATTCTTTTCGACTGAGGGCGTCCGCTACTACGTTGGCCTTGCCAGGATGATAACGAATTTCGCATTCGTAGTCATTTAGTAACTCAACCCATCGTCATTGTCGCATGTTGAGTTCCTTTTGATCGAAAATGTGTTGAAGGCTCTTGTGATCGGTGAAAATAGTACTCTTTGTTCCGTATAAGTAGTGCCTCCAGATCTTCAGAGCAAATACCACTGCTCCTAATTCGAGATCATGTGTCGTATAGTTCACTTCGTGTGTCTTAAGCTGTCGGGAGGCATAAGCGATAACCTTCCCTCTCTGCATAAGAACACAACCAAGTCCTTGATTTGACGCATCGCAATACACTACGAAGTCTTCTATCCCTTCGGGGAGGGATAGTATCGGTGCAGTGCACAAGGCCTGTTTTAGCGTCTGGAATGCCTTCTCTTGTTTCGCTTCCCAGCCAAAGGCCACGCCTTTCTGGGTTAATGTAGTAAGAGGTTACGCAATGCTAGAGAAGTTCTTTATGAATCTGCGATAGTAGCCAACGAGACCTAGAAATTGACGAATTTCTATAGGTGTCTTGGGTGCCGACCAGTTCTCAATGGCCTTAATTTTGGAGGGTTCCATGTGTATACCTTTCTCGCTAACAACGTGCCCTAAAAATTCGACTCTTCGAATCCAAAATTCGCATTTAGAGAACTTCGCATAGAGTTTCTCCGTTCGCAGTGTTTCTAGGACTTTTCGTAGGTGCTGACTATGTTCTTCCTTACTTCGAGAGTAGATAAGTATATCATCGATAAAGACGATGACGAACAGATCCAAGTAAGGGCGGCATACCCTATTCATTAGGTCCATAAATACTGCTGGTGAATTGGTTAATCCGAACGGCATCACTACAAATTCGTAGTGTCCATAACAAGTTCGGAAAGCTGTCTTTGGAATGTCCCCCTCTAGAACTCGTAATTGATGATATCCGGATCGTAGATCTATTTTGGAGAAGTAGTTCGCTCCTTGAAGTTGATCGGATAGGTCGTCAATACGGGGTAGAGGATAGCGGTTCTTGACAGTAAGTTTGTTCAACTCTCTGTAGTCGATGCACATACGGAACGATCCGTCTTTCTTCTTTACAAACAAGACTGGTGCTCCCCAAGGTGAGAAACTTGGTCTTATGAATCCTTTTTGAAGGAGTTCATTAAGTTGACTGGAAAGTTCCTGCATCTCTGCTGGTGCGAGACGATAAGGCGAATTCGCTACTGGAGTAGCTCCGGGAACTAAGTCGATTCTGAACTCGACTTGGCGTTGCGGTGGTAATCCTGGTAGTTCTTCTGGAAAGATATCGGGAAAGTCGTGTACTACCGAGATGTTTTTGATGTCCTTCAGTTCTTGACTTGTATCAACGATGTGCGCTAGGAATGCTCGACAATCCTTCCGCAAGCACTTTCGAGCTTGGATGCACGAAATGATGCGAAGGTTTGTACTAGATTTGTCGTCGTAGATAACTAATGTTTCGTTGTTAGGGAGGTTAAGACGAACTGATTTTTCAAAGCACATGATGTCGGCGCGAAGAAGACTCAACCAATCCATGTCGACTATGACGTTGAAACTTTTAATTTGGACCGACATGAGATTGATTGGAAAAGAATGGCCGTCTAAAGTTAACGTACAGCCCATGTATATGCAGTTAGTGTTTTCGGTTTTTCCATTGGCCATCTCTACAATGAATGATTTTTCTAACTTGCTAGGTTTAGGTTTGAGTAAATGAATAAAATTTTGACTCACGAAGCTTCTCTCCGCTCCACTATCGAATAATATGCATGCATATGAATTATCGAGAAGGAACGTACCAGCAACTATAGTTGGGTCAGCTACAGCTTCGTCGTGGCCTATTGCCAAAACTCGTCCCACACCGCCGGTGCCTGCTGCCTTAGGACAGTTCCTCTTGTAGTGGCCCACCTCGCCACAACCGTAACAAGTCTGCCCTACACCCGCACTGGGAACTTGAGTGGTCGGCCTTGCGGGGTCCTTGCAGAAACGGGCTGTGTGTCCCTTCCTGTTGCAGTTGGCGCACTGCATTTCCCGACAAGGTCCATGGTGGTGGTAATTGCATTTGGTGCACTTTGGAAGGTTACCTACATAAGGCTTTGTTGGGTAGATATTTGTAGGAGCTATAGTAGGTACAGTGGCAGCATTCACTGAAACCAGTTGTTTCTTTGCGGATTCCTGGGAAGACCCACCCTTCCCTTTATTCCACACTCTCTTCCTGCTATTGTTGTTGTTATTGTTGTTGTTGTTGTTGTTGTTGTTTCCTTTCTGTGGTTCTGGTACAGAAGTGGTTGAGTTCTGATGACCTCCGTAGTCAATCAGAGATTGTGCCAGTTCCTTAGCACTTTCAAAGGTGTCAGGTTTGGAAGCTAACACGCTTGATCGAAGTTGCGGCGTCAGTCCCCAGATGTATCTTTCTATTTTCTTGCTCTCGGGAGCAATCATATCTGGACAAAGAATTGCCAACTCGCAGAATCTGTTGGTATAAGTAGCAATGTCGGTACCAACCATTCCGAGAGTCCATAGCTCGTGTTCAAGCTTTTGAATCTCTCCCCGTGGGCAATATTCTCTCATCATCATGGCTTTCAGGCTCTCCAGCTTATGGAGTTTGCCACGATTAGGGTAAGTACTTTAACGTGGTCATTCCACCAAGTCAAATCTTTATCAATAAGGGTGAAAGTTGCAAATTTGACTTTGCTGTGCTCGGGACAAGAGCAGATTTCAAAGACTGCCTCCGTCCATTCAATCCACTGCCTCAGGGCCATCACACCACCAGTTCCATAAATATCCGGGGCTTGGCATTAGTGAAGTCCTTATAGGTACATTCTCGAGGTGGTCCATGACTCTCGCCATGGTTGGATGGGTGTGTGCCAGATCCCGAGCCATTAGTACTCGAGTTATTGATCTGTGACATGGCAGCTGCCACCGCTGCGGTGACTGCTGCTTGAAACATAACAGCATCAAATTGAGGTGGTGGAGGTGGTGGTGGTACAGGTGTTTCCCCACCGTTGTTTCGCCTTGGGTTCCTACGCGGAGGCATCCTTCAACTATAGGTTGAAAAGACAAGGATAATAATTTCGTACAATAGAAAATGTATGTGTCTCATGAACTAAATCGCTATAGTTCAACAACAGATGATAGTATGAGTCTTAAAATAGAAGAATGAAAGTTATTTGTAAGACTGAAAGTATGAAACAAGTATTTGGTTTCACAAAGACCTTTCAAGGTTTGAACGAAATACTTAACATAGTAGTAATAGTGTCACTTATATTTATATAAAAGTTGTTACAACGATCATGAAAATTTGACCCCTATAAGGGTCTCCGATTACAAAGTTCGAGAAATTTAAAGACTTTTAGCCGATGTCCTAAGCTATAACAAAATTTGAGTCTTTGACAAGCACTACTTGCAACGTAGGTTGCGCTTGGAGCTTGACTCTGCATCTGATTGCTTCAACTCCATTAGACGCCTATCAAAAGCGGCTTGTTGTTCCCTCAGTTCAGCGAGGGCTGCAATCATTTGCGCTTGGAATGCTTCGGTTTGGAGTTGAGCATTGTCTTGTATCTTGTCCAGCCTACGGATGTCAGAAGTGTGAACCTGCACTTCCACATTGACATCCCGGAGTCGGCTAGCTTGAACTCCGGACTGATAGGACTGATTGGCTAACTTACCAACCATTACCAGGAGTGCCCGATCAGCCGAACCTCCGCCGCGGACATCATAGAAGTCCCGGCACATGCCGTAGGGAGGGCGTAGGTTTTGCTGTTGGCTCCAATGGTGGAGGTGACTTCCCCAGACGGGAGTCGGTCCTTGAAAGTTCCTTACGAAGACGGGAGGTTGAATGGGTGGTGGATCGATAACTTCCGGCTCTGAGTCGGTACCGGAGTCATCACCCACTTCTATGGGTTCCTCGTCCTCTTCGGGATCATCTTCGATCCATCCTCCGTCGCCTTGGTTGGGAAAGTAGGGGTCGCCAGGGTGGTGAAATCCATCCATTTGACTGTACGAGAAATAGGGTTATAAGAATTGAATAAAGTTGGAACATGTAAAACATGTAAGTTAAACTAGTTTAGATAGCAAATACTCCTATAGTATTTAAATTCTTGTGTTTGATTCTTGTAATGGTTTGGTAAGGTTTGACTTGTTGCTTACTACGATCATTCCTCGATATACGTTGGTCCAATCTCGGGCAAATATAGTTGGTCACGCTATATTTGTCCCAAATCTGATTACATATATAGAGTCTTAATCGTAGTGTCAACTTGTCTAAATACTTGTTGTATAGTTAGATATCATGAAAATAATTTGTTGTATGCATGTAATTGTACTTAAATGAACTATCAATTTAAGTTAAACGTAACGCTGTTTAAGCGTAAAAAGAAAAATGTTTTGTCAGAGAATATTAGTCCCTTAAGCATTTATAGTTTGGGCAGTCTTTTTACGTACGATCATGGTTTAAAGACATTTAAACATAGAAGGAATTTAAATAGAACTATTTGTACATTTTATTATGAAAGTAAATTTTATTACTCAAAAGTGGTTACAATACTTGACCCATTTAGGTCATTTCAAAGAGTTGAAATATCGGGTTGTCACATGATCCAATCATAATAAAATGTAGTTGAGCACAAACACCTAGTTGTGATAGGATCTACGCACATATAAACTTTAGTTAGAATATTTGATCTAAATCCTTGAGTTCAAGAGCATTTCAGGTGTTAGGTGTATTCTCATCGCGGGTCTGAGTCTGCTTATATGACTCTATATTTCTTATTTATTGTATTCATGCATTATTAATTATTGTTTGTTACTTTAGGTTTATCTGATAAGGCACCCGTCCATAAGGACAATCGGAGGGTAGGATCAGTTTAGTTTATAGTCATTCTCAAATCCAGCAACCAAGCAACATGTCTATCTTGTCACCGCTATCGTAAGTTGTCCTTCAGTAGAATAATTACAAATACTATTTGTTATAGGTTAAGGGATATACCTAAACCTAATACAAGAAGTCCTAGACTATAGTCATTCTTTCCTAAAAAAGAACTAGTTCACTAAAGTCAATAACTCTCATACCAATCTATCACACTCCCGGCCAGTGGTGGAAGCACTGGGCTGTGTAACTTCATTCTTGTATCACAATTATTAAACATACATTTAACACTACAAAAGCATTCTATAAACTACATACCTTTATTGATAATAGAAAGTTACATTGTTACTGTATTCCTAGTCATTATTACATATTATTCGAAATATCGCACACGTCTTAACAGAGAGACGTTCCATATCAACAAAAAGGATAGTAGTACTTGTCAACCAAAGTTTCCTTGCTCGAGTAACATTCCAGCTTATCAAGTTATTGAAAACACACGCGTTTTGAAAATACGTCAACATAAAGTTGGTGAGTCCACCAGTTTTGACTCTGAGTAAAAATAATACTTTTTTCCAAGTTCAAAAAGTATAAAACATACTTTGAAAGTGTCATTCTGAATTATACTTGTCTCCAACATATTGTATATATCCTAGGAATAATGGTTTATTTACTCAATAACTGGTATACCTATAGTTTCATGTACTCTGAGTATAAGTGTTTGTGAATCTTATACTTAATGTTAATACTTGTATATTGTGACATCCCCAAAATCACGGCCAGAAAAGACCGGTTTCATTTATGCTTTTAAAATAATTTCAGAGTAAATCCTTTTGATTTTAAAAGAGTTGCGGAATTTGTTCCCAAAAACAAAACGTGATAAAATAATATTTACCAAAGCATTTCATAAAGAAATGCATTTTCATTATAAAATCAAAACTCCGGATGTCATGTTCCGATACAGACCATAAAGCATAAACGATAACATTACAAGTCATTCAACAAATATTTACATATACAGACTTGTAAACAAAACAACTTGATGATTCATCCATCTTATGCCCCTGCGCCACTTCCTGTAATACAAATAAACTGAGTGGGTCAGGCTTGGGAGCCTGGTGAGCATATAGGATTTTCAACCCACAATAAATAATTAATTATATTTCCTCAACCCAAAAATGACCCAATTACCCATTCCCGTTATTCTCACTTTACATCCCTAAAACAACTATCACAAGGGACCTAGTCTTAGAATATTTCATCGGGGCGACAACACATGCTTCGGGGATTCCTCAGCAATATTAGTCAAATAAGGCCTCCATGAGGGGGATGGAATACAACGAATGAACACCCAAGTCCATTAACACCTACAGGTTATGAGCCTGCTAGTGTTCCATGGGACTGTCTAGAAAGAGTCTGTGGTCGTCATCTAAATTCCGCTAGATGACTGGATAACAATGACATCGAGGCCTCTCATTTGTTTATCACACATCAATTATCTACCCATGTTCTACCCAACATATTAGTAGATAAAAATATATATTTTTATACATAGTTTAAAACATGTATAGCATGTTCATTCAATACATATTCCACATAACAGATGAGGCACACACACATAACACATATTTCATAGAGAATAAATCATATATATGGGATAGAAGAAAGTGAATATACATTCACACATATAATCAACAAAATGTAGACTTAACACGTATTTTGTATCTAATACTTCATAATTATCTGTTAGAAGAAAGTAACTAAACACTCACTTGATCAGAAGATGATCGGACAACACTACGACTTGCAGAAGTAGTATTCTTCGGTAGATCTGGAAGATCTTCACAAAAATTGGCTTCTTGCAGGCAGAGCTTTGGCTCGGGAATTGCACTTCTCGAGATCTTCGGGGCTTCGATACTTGCTTCGGGGCTCGGGAATAATATTGGGGCTTCGGGATATGATTGGCACGCAAAAAGAGGCAAAACTTAGAGAGAAAGGAAGTAAAATGGCAAAAGAAATCGGCAGCCTCGCATGCCCTTATATAGGGGCTGAACCTAGCATTACGTTGGGCGTAATGCTCCGGTACGTGGGGCGTACTCCGGATCAGACCTCCAGGTGGCAACGTTTCGGTGGTGAATCGTGGCTCGCTCTCGGGCAGCATAAGAACGAGGTACGCTGGGCGTACAGAAGGCTACGCGGGGCGTACCCTTCGGATCAGATCAATGACTCCTTAGCTTCAGGTATTATCCGAAATAAAAAATTATATTTTAATTATTTAAAAACTTCGAAAATTCATATCTTCCTCATACGACCTCCGTTTTTGACGTTCTTTATATCCCTGCGTACTTGACACTACGCTCTACAACTTTCGTTTAGACCCCGTTGGCTAATTTTGAAATTATTTTTATTATTTATTTGTAGTAGGTAGGGACAGGAAAACTCCGTTATAAATTCATAATTTCTTCATCTGACATCCGTTTTCGCCTATCTTTTTATCGTTTCGCTATTATTAACGAGATCTTCGATTCTCGTTTAGATTGTTTCGGCTAAAAACCGTTCGGTCTCAAATCGACTATTCGGGCTGCATACTACTAAGTCAAAAGTTAGAAAAATCATAACTTCCTCATATGGAGTCATATTTGGGCGTTCTTTTTATACACGCTCTCAGTTTAACGAACTCTACGACTTTCATTTATATTACTAAGGCTAAATATCGTTGTAACGTAATTTTCACTTTTTACGTCATTCAGCGTCGTGTCGGTTCTGTCGCGAAACTTCGACAGATCATAACTTCTTCATTATAACTCGGATTTGCATTCTTTATATATTCGGAAACCTCGTTTCAACTACTAAAACATTATCCATAGATATCGGCTTTATCTACTATTTTATTTTGACGCTTATTTTTATTCTTAATTCAATTAAGACACACAATTAAGCAATTAAGCATAAAACACATAATATTCAGATAATACATTCTTATTATTTCAAAATGGGCTACAAAGGTTAACCTAGACTATTACATTGCTATTAATGACAAGCCCAGAAACACATGCGTTACATATATCGACAACGTATAATGTTTATAGAGTATAATTGCGCTACCATGAGTCCATAATAGCTAATATATGACGTTCAAGACCATTGATTAGTGCTACAAAGGGGGTGCACCAGTTCAAACACTCTGTGCGCTTATTCGACGCCGGAACCATAGACAAAATAAAAGGACAGTTCGTCACCCGATAGGTTTCATCAAACTGTGGGTTGTAGCTAGCAACCACGGGTGGGGTGTCAACCCTTATAGATCTATACACAACTTCCTCGCTCATACGGGATTAGCGGTTACAAGCCAGAGGATTTTATTAAGATTTTCAGTCTTAGTTGATGAATTAAATACCTCATATAGACTTGTTGAGTTCCAATAGTTCCAACAGTGAAAGCATATACATGTCTAAAATGCTAAGTTACTAGACTATGCTTTAAACATTGCCCATAACTTTAATAATATTTAGGCAGTACAACATCTATAATTTGAAGTAAAACCAGGTCTTAACTAACATAAAGTCAATAATAACAACGCACTTAACAAGTCAAATATAGTTGTATGACTTCAAATTATCAAATATATAGATCGAATTTCATGTTGATTCGAACATACGATAATATAAACAAAAATATTAACTTCAATAAAATATTTAGCATGCATGCTCCCCCAAAAACATTTAAAAAGTGGGGTCGTCAAACTCACCCTAGTAGCGTGGTTTGATAGAGTCTAACTAGAAATGGTTAGCGGTTCGTGATCGTCAGCCTCGGGAAAAGGAATGCCTTAAAAAAAACTAGGGATAGAAAGAAAATTTTGGTGTAATGAAAGCAAGGGTCAAACTTGCTATTTATAGGGTGTACAGGGCACTTTCACGTCCTGAGCATATATGCTCACATCATGAAGTATGGATGCATCACCTTGTAGACTTGCCATTTGGGTTTCTAGCTTTGGAAGATGTCCGGATAACATCTCACGCCATGAAAATGACATGTTCACTTCGTGAGACCTAAACATGTAAGTCCGTAGACTTGTCATCTACATTCTAGCCTTGAGGAGTGTTCTGGAGCACTTTCACGTCGTGAGAGTACATGCTCATGTTGTGAACCAAGGCATCTAGCGTTTTCGCCACGTGTCATGCTCTGAGACTGCTACATCTTCGGACGATCATAAATTTCGCATACGATCTCCTTTTTTTACGTTCTCTATATCCACATGTAGGTATTTCTGAGTACTATAAGTTTCTTTTAGATTCGAATACCTAATTTTCATTACATTTTTAATTTCCTCTTGTTATACAGACTATAGTTTTAGAATGTATCATAACTTCTTCATTCGAAGTCAAATTTAGACGTTCTATATATTTTTGGAATCGTATGGACGTGTAATTTTGAAATATACCATAATGTATGTATGAATGTTCATATTTGTATTAGAATTTGCCATGAACTACCAAGTAAGTTTATTACATTACAAGTTTGTCATGATCACATGTGACTGTTGTTGACCTATTTTTACTATAGTTTTAGAATATATATATATATAATCGAACATACTTTTTTTTATTATTATTCTATTATCTTATAAAAACATAACAATATAATTAGCTTTGATAATGTAACTGTGATTCAATAAAAAGAGACTGTATATTTAGAATATCGTACTCTCCAAAATGTATAATTATAAGAAACCCACTTGTAGTTATACCACCAAAATTTCTATGAATAATTGAGTGTGAAAAGTAATCAAGATTAGACGGAAATATGTAATTACATGAAATTATTTATTTTAGATATAAAATATATTTTTCCTAAAAAAATATATAAAGACAAGTAGTATAATTTGCTATACAAAAACACAATTTTTAATTGAAACATAATGTGAACCTCTGAGAAATACAAGATGCAGCAACATATGAACTCGCCCGTGACAACCCACATGGATCTCTCTAAGATTTCTCCATTTCTTTTTACAATTTAGTAATGTTTTTCTTAGTTTGACTTTTACTTTTGTTTGCATTCTTCAAATAGGAGGGATTATTAAGTTTTAGTAATCAAAATGCAATACATTTAACTTGCCTAAATTAAAAAGTAACTGCTTCGCAAGTTAAATCATATCGAGCACATATAAAACCTTCACCTTGTAGGAATTGAAACTATAAGATAAATATATTTGAATTACTAAAAGTTACTTTTGTTTGCATTCTTCAAATTAATTCCACTGTGAGTGTTTTGGAAAACGTATATAAACATTTGACTATGTGTCCTATTTAATTGATATGATGATAAAGATGAAAATAAAAAATACTACAGCGAATGGGGCGCTAGGTCTTTTCATTTATATCATATAAATATTTTATTTTTGTGTCATACATTAAATATAAAATGGATTGCTGATCCATTTATTAAAAATAGCCTAATATAATATGAAAAGAACAAGGTTGAAGGTAGTAAAAAAATGGGCGTGGTTAGCCTAAGAACTTGGCAAATGAAAAAGCAAAATAACACTATTCATGATATCTATCTATAAATATAGGAACTCACATGTGTAGTTCAATACCCCAAACCAAACCATCATTTCTTGAGCTAGTTTTCCCTTCACGTCCTCAAAGCATTTCAAAATGGCTTCAAGGGGATTGGCAACAACTGTTTTCCTCCTCATCACCCTTAACCTTCTCTTTTTTACTCTTGTAACTTCAACCTCTTGCCCACCACCACCAAAGGCCCCAAAACCCCATAAACATCACCACTACAAAGCCACTTGTCCTAAAGACACACTCAAGCTAGGTGTGTGTGCAAACGTGCTCAATGACTTGGTTCACCTAGTCGTCGGTACACCAGCAACCACTCCATGTTGTAGCCTCCTTGGGGGCCTTGTCGATCTTGAGGCTGCAGTTTGTCTCTGCACTGCCATTAAAGCAAATGTCTTGGGTATCAACCTTAATGTGCCAGTTTCTTTGAGCTTGTTGCTTAATGTCTGTGGAAAGAAGGTGCCAAAAGGCTTTCAATGCGCATAAAGATGCTTAATTATTTTTATGTCTTTAAAGATTGGGTTTTATGCTCTTTGATGTTATTTGGTTTGGTGTGTTTCCCCCTTAGAGTTGAGTATTTTATTATGTTAAAGATATTTATTGCAGTAGGAGGTTCGTCACCTTCTCTTGTACTTTGGATTGGTACCTTGGATATCTTGTCATATTGTAACTAAGGTTTTATTCTTGTGATTCAAAATAAAAATTAACGTTTTCAACAAATATTCATTTATGTTGAGATTCAAACATAAACTCTTATCATAAGTGTGGATCCAATTTCAATGAGTACATAATTTACATGGTTATGGTTCATCCCGCACTATGCATGAGAGCTAATGTGGCACAACGGTCCTACTAGGAACATCGCACCGTCTAGGATGGCCGCAGGAAGTTGAGACCCCAATGTGTCCTATTGATTCCCTCTCTCTTTTCTTTTATTTTCTCTCAATTTCTTCATTTTTTTTATTTTAAGGGGGCATATCCAAAGATATGATAAAGATGGTAAATAATGCAGTGATGAATGATAAAAGATAAAATACAATATATACTCTCTGATAGTGTGATAAAAAATTATAAATATTTCAGATATGACTTGAACTTTTTTAAAATTAGTAAAATATTTACCATAAATATTTTAATGGTTAAACTTGTAAACCATCATACCTTCAATATTATATATATATATATATATATATATATATATATATATATATATATATATATATATATATATATATATATATATATATATATGCAAGCTGTTTTGGGAACTAAAAAAAGCGTGTGAACTTAAGAACTATTAAACAAAACATCATATTTTAAAATCAAAACCACAAATATTAACGAAATATAGTGTATAAATCATATCTATGCTAAAAAAATGATTTGACAATTTATTTATTTTTTTAAAAATGTTTATATATATGCAGTGTTGATGCATGCACGCCTATATGTGTCCGCAGTTAATATAATTGTTGATGCATGCATGCATATATACATCCGCAATCGATGTGACTGCCGATGCATGTGTCATATTTCATATGACTATTGATTCATATACATCTATAGTCCATATGATTGTTGACGCCTAGTTCATAAGTTTTCATGTTTTTTTTAGTTCTCACGATAACTAAACTATATATATATATATATATATATATATATATATATATATATATATATATATATATATATATATATATATAGGGATGAGCATACGACCTGTGGGACCGGACCGAACCGGAAAAAAACCGGACCGGACATGAACCGAACCGGATTATCATGTTAATGGGCTGGTTTTCGGGTTTGGTTTTTATCAATAATCGGGTTTCGGGTTTGGACCGGACCGTACCCGAATTAAAGGATTTAACCCTGACCGGACGGGAAAACAAAAAATTATTTTCTTATTTTTTTATCGACAAACAGTAAGCAAGAATTACTAAAATAAAAAAAAAATGTTGTTCGATTGAATTGATTCGGCCTCTCCTGTGGATCACATTATAGTGTCATTTTTTTTTTGTTTCGACCTCTTCTTTTGATTGTATAATGGTGTCGATTTTTTTTCCTCGAAAAACCAAGAGTTACTTCCTACTACATTTTTTTAATAAAAATAGTGTAATTTTTTTTAAATAGTGCAGTATTTTTTAATAAAATAATGTTGTTAAGTGTAACTTTTTTTTTATAAAAATAGTGCAGTTTTTTGTATAAAAATAGTAATGCAAACTTTTTTATGTATAAATAGTGTAGGTTTTTTTAATAAATAGTGTGACATTTTACTAACGTTTTTATTTGTTTGCATACACCTCATTTGCACGTATTCAATTTAGAGTCTTGCATCGTACCATTGTATTCATCATCTTTTATGTATTTTTTTAGTTGAATTGTGCAAACAACAAAGATACGAATGAGGGATGTTGCATAATAAGATTATAATTTGAAATACTATGCTAGAGAGTGACATGACAAACAAAACTTGAAGCTGTAAACAACAAACATACGAAACCTAGTTTGGTATAGGATTGGACCGAAACCGAAAACAATACTACTAAAGTCTAATTCGGTCCGAAACCCGAACCCTGGTTTAGTACCCGGAATCGGACAGACCAAACCCTGACCCGCTACACCAAAAAACGGTTCGGTTTTCGGGTAAGGTAATTCACGATTTTCGGTCTTTGGGTTTTCGGTCTTCGGGCCGGTCCGGTCCGGGTTCGGCTCGTTGCTCATCCCTATATATATATATATATATATATATATATATATATATATATATATATATATATATATATATATATATATATATATATATAAATGTTGGGTTTTGAGTGTTGCGTCATATGGGCTTAATGTTGATATTATGATTACCCGGTTTGGGCTTGTCCAACCGTGGTCTAAGCATTAGGGTTAGATTATATACTATGCATGCATGTATAGCTTTAAGGTCAACGTTCTCATTATTAGCTTTTGCATTTTAACCCTAAACACACCTCTATAGTTGAAGTTCTTCATCGAGCTCTTCTAAGGTGTGAGATATTAATCATTCGACATCTTTTGATCCATCCTTGTGTTCTTTAATTGCTTCATTCTTGCTTATCTGTTTTTGAATCTATCGATCTAATAGCACAATATTTTCATCATTTGGTATTAGAGCAGGAGACTGTGTAATATATACACATCTCTTCTGTTTGACGAATCCATTAGGGTTTCCTCTTTTATCGAATATTTAGAAGTCGTATTCTTCTTGTCGACGGTGTATCTAGTGTTAGATAAAACCCTAGTTTCACGACGATTCTCAAGTCAATCCAATCAACATCTCCAACGTTATAAGATCCGCTACGAGGTTCCCCATTCTCTATACTCAAGATTATGAAGTATGGGCGCATGACTTTGAAGACTACGTCATTGGATCTGAAGACAATGGCTGTCTTATTTGGGAAGAAATAACATTGGGTCCGTTTGTTCACTCTGGAATGAACAGAAAAATCAAGACACAAAAAAACTATAACAAACTCTTGGTGGACGTAGAGAAGATCCCTCAAGACAAAAAAGACAAGGTACTATGCAACGTTAAAGTTGTGAGAATGATCAGATTCACTTTGCAAGCCAATACTTTCAGTTTGGTAAGTTCATACACTACAAGTATAGAAATATGGGATAGGTTGAAAGAATTATATTCAACCGATGAGGATCTAGAGCACTCAATCCAAACCCTATTGCTCTCTGAGTTCGGTGCTTTCGAACAAAAACCTAAAGAGAAACTAATTCAGAGATTCGATCGTTTTAACCATTTGCTTAGCAAGATGATGAAGTATGGTATTGAAAGGAAGGTGATCGAACAAAAGGTCACATTCATGAATGGCTTAAAACCCGAATGGATGGCAGTAGTCTCAACTGTGAAGGAACATGAGCAATTTAAGTCCTACTCGCTGACGAAACTATTGGGTATACTTAAATCTCATGAAAGCGTGGTGTCTAAGGAAGCGAAATTAGTTTCTGGTGTCTGTTCTCTGGCCCTTGTTTCTAAAAGCAAGAGTGTGGTAGACGAAGAAGAAGAATCTGATATATCATAATGCAATCTGACTAATGAAGAATATGCATTGATGGTTACAAACCCAAGGAAGTTCGCTCGTAAAAAGTTCCCAGTCAACAAGAACTGAAACTGGCAGGGAAGTTATAGCTCTGAAAAGATGAAAGAGGAGAGCAAGAACATTACTCAGAAGGACGATTAAAAGAAGGAGAGCAAGCTCATGGGAGATTCAGGATATGACTGCAGCTACTGTCACGGCAAGAACCACTTTTCTAAGGATTGCATGCTGAGAAAGATGTCTGAGAAAAAGGATGATGAAGATGACGGAGCTTACCACATGTGAAAGTTGAAGGAGATAAAGAGGAAAAAAACAACTAACGTTTCTATGAATGCTTTAATTGTGCAGGAACATGTTATTGATGATGAGTTTGGTGGAGTAGAAGTCTGGTCTATAGACTCTGAAGATGAAGAGGTATGTAGAACCTCGCATGGAAGAGCTTATGTGGCGAGAGAATGAGTTATTGAGTTCACTGAGAGATGCTTAATGGTGACAACCGAAAGTAAGCATGAGGAAGTGAAGCTTAATGAAGACAAATGTTTCGCTGCCAAGCATGTGAGTGAAAAGATCAGCGATTGCGATGAGTTGATCAACAAGGTAAAAACTATCCTAGAATCAATTAAAGTACCAGTAACTAACTACGAAAAGAAATTAAATGAATTAATATTCAAGTTTTCTAACTTAAGTGGCAGTCTTATGCAAACTCGATTAGCAAATTCTAACCTAACTGACCAACTTAGCAGGGAGTCTTCCAAGGGTGAAAAGAGAAGGATATGGATACAACAAAAGGAGTCAGAGTTAGTTAGGGCTAGGGATGAACTTATTTATATGCAACGAGACAATTTGAAGTTTTTGAAACATAGAAATATTTTCTGTTTGATTGCTAAACGCGTATATACTAATATCACCCAGTTGCATCTACATTGTGAGATAGGCAAAACGATTGATAAGGTGATTTTGCCTTTCCTTGAATTTAAGGAGGACGAAGTTATCGCTGAATGTCAATCTATAATGTCCTCAGATGAGCTTTCAGTGACCTACAAATATGGACTGGACAAAATTGAGGCTTTTACTGAGTCCAAAGAACATAAATTTGTTTTAAAGAATTTGTTGGACGAAAATGATAAATTAAAAATTAAAACCGAGACCATACAGAAGTTCGACTCATCCAATGCCAAATTAAGTTCAGAAAATGAAATGAATTTAGAAACCACTTCTGAATTTGATGAGGAAAGTGAAATGAGCGAAATTTCAATAGAGGACGAGATTGACTGTTCAAAATTTCTCAAGAGCGAATCCGAAACAGCAAAATCGCTTTTATCTGAAAATTCTGTGGAGTTCTCTCGAATTTCCAAAGATAAGCCCAAAGTCCTCAAAGAAAAGGTGGTAGTTTATCAAAAGGTGCAAACAGTGCCGAACCAAGTATATGTCGTTAAAGGAATAACTAAGGAACAAACGGCCGAGTTGACCTCCCTGGTTGATAGAGATAACGTTAAAGATTGTGACAACTACTTATGGTCTGCACCAATGGACAATGCAAACGAAACGGTTGACCTGTCGGAGCGAACCTCATGGAGAGTCAAGCGTAGATACGTGGCTGAACCCATCAACAAACCTTCAAGTTTTGATAAGCCAAGTTCAAGCGGCACAAAAGAGATACCAAACGAACCAATGACAGAAAAGCATGTCTTCAACAACAACCGAAGAACATGAGGAGAAACCAAAACCAAGAGCGAACATTCATAAATCTCAAGAGTAACTTGCTGAACAGAAACGCCAAAAGAACAAAAGATACATGAAGAACCTCAATGAGAGAAAACAGTTTTGGCAATCCCAAACCCTAATTATGTTCCCTCTAAAAAGGCATCCAATCCCAAAGAAAATAACAAATCAAGGGACAAATCTCCTTCATGCAATCATTGTCACATAAGTAGTCAGAAAAACCGAAAAGGAAGTTTCGGGCCCAACTCTTACTACGCCAAGAACCAAAAGTCAAGGTTTGGTCCTAAATCCCATCCTCCTCACTCGCAACCTAAACCAAACCCGATGAAGGATATCAAAGGAAAGGGAAAACTCGTCTCTGATAATGCAGCACAAGTTAAGAAAAAGTTAGCTAACCTTAGAGCTCCAAAGAAAAACTCAATTGAAAAACCAACTAACAATAACACACCTCAATTAAAGCAAGATAAAAATAAAATCAAAGTTTACACCATCAAACGAAAAGATGAAACCACATTAATAAAAAGAACATATTTGGTTGATCTTTCTGTTGCAATTCCTTATTTTGTAAAAGACTCACCAGGGTCCAAGAGACTTTGTGTTCCTAAATATGCTTAAATTTTGCAGGTTATAAGTGACGAGCAATTTGATGACGAATGGTATATTGACAGTGGTTGCTCTCGTCATATGACAGGAAGGAGGGAAGAGCTTAGGGAGTCTCGGTCCCTTAAGGATGGTGGATGTGTAAAATATGGGAACAACTCATATGGCATGATCAAAGGATATGGGATGATTACAAATGGCGAATTTTCGATTTGTAAAGTAGCTTAAGTGGAAGGATTGCAGCATAATCTAATTAGTGTCTCTTAACTAGTTGTGGGAATTGGATTAAAGGTTTCGTTCGATGACGAAGGTTTAGAGATCATCGAGAAGAAAACTCAGAAAATCCTGTTGAAATCCATGCACAAAGGAGAGATGTAACCTCTATATCTCAACCCAATTAGAGGAAAGCCAAAAGTATGCTTGCTGACAAAGGGAAACTCAGACGAAAGTTGGTTGTCGCACTTCAAAGATATTAATATGCTGGTTCTTGAGGATCACGTGCATGGACTTCCTGTTCTCAAATTTGAGAAAGAACATATGTACGCAACATTCGAGATGGGCAAGCAATGTTGAAAAAGTCATCCTTCTCGCATCAATACAAAGACCATCGAACCTCTTGAACTACTGCATATCAACCTATGTGGACCTTCGGCTACCGAAAGCAACGGTGGGAGTAAGTCTATACTTGTAATTGTAGATGATTTTTCACGTTTCACCTGGGTCTTCTTTCTTAAACATAAATAAGAGGCGACTCCCAAGCTGAAGGTTTTTATCAAGCTAGTGGAACTGCAGCTGCGAAAGGTGGTAAGAAACATAAGAAGCGATAATGGTCTAGATTTAAAAAATAAAGACCTTGAAGAGTTTCAGGCAGAAAAGGGAGTAACTCACAACTTCTCTACTCCCTATACCCCACAATAGAATGGGATCGTTGAAAGGCAAAATCGTTCATTGTGTGAAGCAGCCCGAACCATGCTGAGTTTCGCTTTTCTTCCATTATATTTATGGGTAGATGCTATAGTTGTTGCTTGTTACACACAGAACCGATCCATTATCAACAAGCGATTTTCCATCACTCCATACGAGATCTTGAATAATCGCAAGCCCAATGTAAAGTTTTTCCATGTGTTCGGTTCAAGATGTTTTATTTTCAATTCAAAAGAGAACCGAAATAAGTTCAATGTAAAGGCAGATGAAAGGATCTTTCTTGGCTATTCACTTACTTCAAGAGCATATAGGGTTTTGAATAAACACTCACGGAAAATTGAAGAAACCTACTATGTAACTTTTGATGATAATTACATGAAGAAGATTCAAGAAAGAAAAGGTCTAACGGATGAAATCTTTCCGGCATCAGGTCAAGTCTTAACTCCCATTTCCAATCAGTTTGAAGAGTACATGCTGCTCTTTGATGAAACAGAGAAGGTGATCCCCTCATAAGCGAAAGCAGCGTATAACAAGATCGATACCTTGAAGAAAATTATAAATGAAGCTGCTAAAGCCATGGAAAGCGAACCTCAACAAACAACCGAGAAGCTAACTCAAAGCGAACCTCAAAAACCAACCGAGAAGCCGACTCAAAGAGAACCTACTGCATCAGATAATCATCCAACAACTAATGACCCTCCAAGATAAAGCTCAATACTCTAGGGGGAGGGTTCGTCTACACCAAAAACAACCGAATTGCCTTATCAGGGGGTGAATCCATCACAAGACCCAACCCATGAAGGTACATTCAAGGGGGATAATCCAGATTCTGACATAGGATACGCTTCGCCATTTGAGGGGGAGAATGAGAATACAAATGACGAAGGAGATCTATCAGAACTTGAAGTAGAAGTAAATGCTTAGTTGGATCCTGCTTATTATCCAAATTATCCTCCTCTCATAAAATGGATAAAGGATCATCCTAAAACTCAAATCACTAGTGAATCATCTAAGGGAGTTCTCACACGCTCTCAACTGAAGGCGAAGCAAGATGCTTTATTCTCTCAAGTAGAATTCTGCATGTTTAATTCGTTTGTCTCCAAAATTGATCCAATAACAGTAAATGTTGCTCGTTCCTTTATGGCTGGCACAACTCCAAGGTCTCCAATGAAGTTCTTCAACCATATCGCCTCCTTTGATGCTTCGCTTGCCGCTATATACGCTCATTCGCACGTTGAATCAGCTACGGTCTCCTGGTTGGAACTCTTCCAAATCACTGCTCCTCCATTTAGGGTAAAGACCCAGCCCGACTGCAAACGGTAGTTGTCCCTTTCGGTCAGAAAACTGGTGTGACTATACCCTAGCACCCTCAAGTCATCACTCCCACCGAGGACTAGAAACCATTCCTTGGTCCTCCGAAGGTAGTTAAGAATGTTCTTGACTGCAGTCCAATGTGCTTTGCCAGGGTTCCCTTGATATCTGTTGACCATGCTCAAAGCGAAGACCACGTCAGGGCGAGTATAAGTCATAACATACATAATCAAGCCAATTGCGGAAGCATATGGTACTCAGCTCATTTCTGCTATCTCGACTTCAGTACTCGGGCTTTGAGTCTTACTCAACTTGGCATTACTTTGGATTGTAACTCCCCCTTCTTAGCATTCTCCATACTAATACGTTTTAGTACCTTGTCCAAGTAAGTATTCTGACTAAGTCCTATTAGTCTTTTACTTTTGTTTCTCATTATCCTTGTTCCCAGAATATAGGCAACCTCTCCGAGGTCCTTCATACTGAAGCACTTCCTAAGCCAGGACTTTACTTCCTGCAGTGTCGGCATGTCGTTTCCTATGAGCAATATGTCATCGACATACAATACGACGAAGCTAACTATACTCCTACTGGCTTTGGCATATACACATGATTCATCCTCGCTTCGTAGAAACCTAAAATATTTGACTTTCTCATCGAAACAAAGATTCCATCTGCGAGATACTTGTTTCAGTCCATAAATGGACTTCTCAAGCTTACACACTCTATTAGGGTGCTTTGCATCAACAAAACTCTCTGGATGAGCCATGTAAACATCCTCAGCCAACTTCCCGTTAAGGAAAGCGGTTTTGATGTCCATCTGCGATATCTCATACTCATGAAATGCAACAACTGCTAGCATCACCCTATTAGAATTTATCTTCGCAACCGGTGAGAATGTTTCATTATAGTCAACTCTGGGAGTTTGAGTGAAACCCTTCACATCCAATCGCGCCTTATAGGTGTGTACATTCCCATCCAAGTTGGTCTTTTTCTTGAAGATCCACTTGCACCCGTCCGTCTTACAACTTGGTACATTGTCAACCAAATTCCAAACTTAGTTGTCATACATGGACTTAATCTCGTTGTCCATAGCCTCCTTCCATTTTATAGACTCCGAGCCTGCCATGGCTTCCTTATAGCTATTAGGTTCGTCCAAATTCGCTAGTGTACAATCACTAATGAACGTATCCTTTTCTATAGTAATATTAAAACCTTAAAATTGGGGTTGCACCCTAACTCTTTCGGAATGTCTAAGAGGTAAGGACTCGTCAATCGGTTCAACCAGAGTTTCATCCTTGGGTTGAGCGCCAACGTTAGAGGTTCCTTCATCGTTCGACTCTTGAATCTCATCAAGATCGAGTTTCCTCCCACTGTCCCCTTTGCTTATGAGTTCTCGCTCTCAGAAAATCATTTTCCTTGCAACGAAGACAACATTGTCACTCTGTCTATATAAGAGATATCCAAAGGACTTCTGCGGGTAGCCGATGAAAATACACCGCTCACTATGAGGTTCAAGCTTGTTGTGAGTCTCTCGTCTTACGAAAGCCTCGCAACCCCAAACATTGATATGTGCCAACGAGGGAGCTTACCCCGTCCACATCTCGTGAGGTGTTTTGGCAACCTTCTTCGTAGGGACTAAGTTAAGGATATAGGCGGCAATCTCTAAGGCATGCCCCCCCGAATGAGATAGGTAGCGAAGAATGACTCATCACGGAACAAACCATGCCTAGCAAGGTTCGATTATGCCTCTCAGCCACACCATTCAACTGTGGTGTCCTAGGTGGCATCAATTGCGAAACGATTCCGCATTCCTTAAGGTAGTTGTGGAATTCAAAATTTAGGTACTCTCCACCATGATTGGATGGAAGCATCTTGATTTTCCTATCCAATTGATTCTCCACTTCTTGTTTAAACTCTTTGAACTTTTCAAAGGTTTCTGACTCTTGCTTGATTAAGTATATATACCCATATTTGCTATAATCATCAGTAAAAGTCACATAAAAGCAGCTCGCATCCTTTGTGGTGGATCTAAAGGGCACACACACACATCAGTGTGTATGAGATCCAATAAACCCTCACCCCTCGCAAAAGTGCCAGTGAAGGGTGACTTGTTCATCTTTCCAAGTAAACAAGACTCGCACACGTCATCGTCCCTAATGTCGAAATACTCCAACACTCCATCCTATTAGAGTTGGTCTATGCATTTTTTGTTGACATGTCCAAGACGACAATGCCACAAGCATGCTCTATCGAAACCATTGGAAGAATCAATACACAACACATCATTTCCTAAATTGTCTACAACCATCGTAGTTTCATATATTACATTACAAGGCAATGCTTCAAAATAGAAAACACCATTAAGATAAAAATTAATAGAACCCTTTTCATTATCAAATGAATATATAAAACCTTGTATATACAAACCATGAAAAGAAATGATGTTTCTAGCCATATCTGGCAAATAGCAATAATTATTTAAATCTAATCCTAATCCACTACTGAGCACTAAAGAGTAATCTTCGATCTTGGTGACAGGCGGCGATCTTCTGTTCCCCATGATCAAATTTATCTTCCCATGCTCCACACCCCTATCTCTTCTTAGGCCCTTCAAATCAAAACAAATGTGAAAACCACATCTTGTATCAAGTACCCAAGAAATAGCATGTGATGAATCATTAGATTTAATAGTTTAAATACCTACGTAGGATGGCTTGATCTTCCGATCCTTGATTTCTTACAGATACTCTGGGCAGCTTCATTTCTAATGCCCTATCTTGTGGTAGTGGTGGCACTCTGCCTCCTTGGGGTTGGAGTTGGGTTTAGCAGAACCAACCTTGGTTCCACTAGAAGAGGTACCATCTTAGGATTTTCCCTGGTGGTTGCTATTTGAGGGAGCCTTCCTCTTCTTACCCTTCCCTTGCCAAATTGCCAAGACTGGGGCAGCAGCAGGAGTAGGAGTTGATGTAACAGACTTATCTTTTAGATTGCTCTCAGCAATCCTTAGCAAGCCTTGAAGCTTGCTCAAAGTGACCTCTTCCTTATTCATGTGGTAGGTCATGCAGAACTGGTTGTAGCTGGGAGGCAAGGAGTGAAGGATAATGTCAATTTCCAGCTCTTTATCAAAGTTAACGTTTAACTTTAGCAGGCGATCAACATATCTCTGCATCTTTAGTAGATGAACGGTAAGGGACTCTCCATTACCCATTTTGGCAGTGATCATCGAAGTGATGATCTCATACATTTCTTTCCTAGAGCTTTGGTGGTACTGGTCCAACAAATCTTGATGCATCTCATAGGGATACATGTCCTCGTAGGACTTCTAGAGTTCTATAGTCATAGTCACTAGCATGATGCAATGGACTTTCGCAGCATCATACTCATGGGCCTCAACGTTTGCGATCTTTTTAGCAGAGGTAGTGTTGATGTTGATTTCCTTCAGCTTCTCATCGAGGAAATACTCCTTGTCCTCGTAACAAGTGACCATTCGGATGTTGTGGATCCAATCATTGAAATTGGACTCGTCAAAGATCACTCTCACATACAAGTTCATGAGTGAGAACGAGTCGGGGGAATTTGAGCCGGAAGCATTGTTGACGTTCGACATCTGAAAGGAAAAAGAACAAAGTTTGATTAGAAATGAATCCCCAATTAAACACCGAAATGAGAAATTAGGGTTAGGATCCCACAACATTATTTACAAATTAGAAGAGGGATGCCGTAATCTAACATGAAAATAATTTGAAGGTAAGTGAATGACGATTCACTAATTCTCCACTATGAAAAAAAAAATTAAAGCTAAGTTTTAAATGTATTGAAAACTCCTAGATCTTTTCAGATTCGTTGAACTTTTCAATGGCATGTTTAAATCTCGATATGTCCCTTAATTTTGTGAGTGGGATGCCGAGGATCACAAAGCGGGTGTGAATAACCATGAAAATATACATGGTGCCCTCGTTGTTACAGTCACCTATTTGATTTGCTAGTTAACCACACAAATTTTATTGAACTATGAAAAACAATGAGTCAACCTTTGCCACCTTTGCTTGGAACCCAATTAGTGTGTTGGTTAACCACACACGCTCCACTAACGTCTTAGCAAGGGTACAAAGTGTAATTTCATGGAATTGCATCTATTCACTTTTGCCTAAAGTAACTAAGATTGAGAATTTTGTAAAAAAATAAACTTTAGTTACTTTTATAGATTCATTATACTTTTAATGAGGAAAGGGTTACTCTATCCTACCCGTTCGGCTACTGACCCTTCACCAATCAAGGAAGCGGTGGGTGAGATTGGACACCCATTAAACAACCAATTTATAGCCCATAACCTTATACACCCTTATAGATTGGCTACGTGAATGAGGCCTACTAACGGTAAGACTAGCATTTAAGTTATACGTATATATATATATATATATATATATATATATATATATATATATATATATTAATATGATAATATTATAAAGTATAAGGTTGAACTTTAAACTTGTAATATTCTAGGGTTTGAAATTTAAATAGTTCAAATTAAACTTTTAAAAAAAAAAAATTAATTTCAAAACTTGAGGGCAAGTTTTGAACCTTTTCAAAACACATAGGATCAAATAGCAAATAGTTTAAATTAAACATTTAATTTAATGATTATCTAAATTTGATCTATTCTATTTTAATCACAAGATAATTCTTCAAATAATCAAATAATCAAAATTTGTGACATAAGGAATTTATTATTCAATCAAATGGTAATTATTATGAGATTATTAGTCAAAAACAGTTTTGGGAATTATCCATCAGCAAAAGAGCAAGAAATCCCGAGATATCCTCTGTCTGACAACTAAACTTGTCGAGTTCCCAGTGAGAACTCGTCGAGTTCATCAGAGAGAGAGCCAAAAAATAACTTTTCTAAGCATGAATGAAATACTAGGCATCAAATACAATAGAAACAAGTCAAGGCTCTGATACCACTGATGGGTTTAAGCCAAAAGAACATCCTATATGCTCATGCAAACCCTAATGATTTGATCTTGGTTTCTCCATTGTACATGAAATTCATCGAAGACTTACAAACCCTAAATCTAGTAGTATATTTCGAAATTGACATAAGAAAACAGATCTAAATGATTACCTCTTATTCAATGGCTTGAATCTTCTTGCCTTTGGAGCATAGAGTCACAAGCGTCACTCCTCTAATGGCTTACAAACACCACAAGAAAGAGGATGCCAATTGAGAGAGAGGGAAGGCACAATTTTAGCTTTTGAAGACTCTTAGGGTTCAAGTGGCCGAAATCTCATGCCTTAGGGTCTTATTTATACTTGTGCTGCTAGGGTTTCAGTCAAAACCCTAATGGACAACTTAGGCCTTAAGCAATCCAAGGAAGCTTCTGGAATAGGGCCTCATTGGCTGAAATTAGGATGGGCACATCCATAATTTCGACCAAGGCTAGTTTCATAAGCCTTCTTAGCCTAATACTCAACTATCACACATTTGACATTTTAAGTCCCCTTTATGTAATTAATGTCTTTTAGCCACATAATTAATTATTAATTAATTATTTTCTAATATTATTTAAACTATATGATTTCTCCTTTAGTATATTATTCATATAATATATTAATTAACCATAATAACCTCTCACTTGATAAATCATCCTATCATGTTGCTTTAGTGAAGGCAACCCAAAAGGACCATGCACAACCGGGTCAAGTACATACCAAATATAGTTACGGGCTTAGACACTAATCCAACACATATAACCATGCTAATATGACCTAGATGCCTCTATGACGTTCTTCAGTCGTCGGTAATATGACATTTGTCACCCCCAAGCATGATTGCCTAACTGTAGCTAGCAGTTTGGGTGTGGGATTGTCAGTCATGTATAGATCTATACACAAACCGCATGCTCTCCATCCGGGAGACTCTAGTTATAAATTACAAATTACAGGACTTGAACCTGTACACTGGTGGGTACCCGAAGTAGTGCCTCACAACCCTGTATTAACTAGTTTACGTATAGTGTAGTGTAGTGGCCCTTTTCTTGTGTTTGAATATTTATGTATAACCTTATAGTCATGTACTTGTAATGTAAAATAATTATAATTAAATAATTAAATAATTATTTAGTAGTGTGTTCTTGTACCAATGTGTTAGAGTAGTGTTTCCCAAACTATACCTATTATAGTTTGGATACATGTTTTGATTCTGTGTATTGCACTTAGTAAAATAGTGTAACGAATCTCCACTATATCGTATATAGTTTAAATTTATGTTTTGTAGTGAAACAAAAATATATGTGATTTAATTGTATAATTAATTACCTCGATGTTTGTCATAAAAAAAAGGGGATAAAAACATATAAAATATTTTTAGGAAGTGTAGCAAAGGCTTGTTTTGAAACAATTGCAAAGGTTTTTAAAATATTTCAAAATATTTGTATAAACACGATAGTCCTTGTGTTTTACTTGTATCCGCCCTAAAAATATTAAAAAAATTAAAAATGTACGCACTAATAACGTTACTCCAAAAATAATTGTAATCATCGCCTTATTTAAATTATTAATTATTTAATTTAACTAGTGAATTGAATAATTAATTAAGTAAATAATACTTACAAATTAATTTGGAATATTTGAAATAAGGGGAAGGGTGATTTCGGTTGAATTGGAGTTTTCGGTGGGGGAATGGGATGAACTCTGTGTTCTTGTGTTCTTGATGGATTCTTTGAAGATTTGAAGATTATATGAAAAATTAAAGGTGATTTGGATAAATTTGGTTGAAGATTTGAAGATGGGATGAAGATCTGGGTAAAGTTCTTATGACTTTTGAGTGAAAATTTTGCAAGTGTTCGGTGGCAAAAGGGGGAAATGAATTGGGAAATTGGCCTAAGACACACACATATATAGGGGATTTTCGGCCTTATTGGGCCTTAATTGGGGTGTTTTTGGTCCTTTAGAACCGAATTCCTTCATGAAATAGACCTTAAAGTTAACAATTGAAAAAGTGTTCGGTTTCTAGTCAAAGTAAGATGGAGAATTCGGTTTTTGAGCTAAAGAGGAAAAGGAAATCGGTTTCCAAGTCAAAGACAACAAAGCATTCGGTCAAGCCTTAAGTCTAAAATGGGAATTCGGTTTTTGCTTTCATTTCAAAAAGGGATTTCGGTTTTGGATTGTATTTTGAGTCAAAAAACTGATTTCTAAATATATCTATTAATATATTTTATAAATTTCATTTAAAAGTTAAGTTTAACCGATTAACTTGCACTAGTGTACAATTGATTTGTTTTAAGATTTTTACATGTTTTCAAAGGTATGGCTTTCATTTAAAATTTCTTGGAATAAAACCATAAGTATATAAAGATGCATACTATGATTCAAGCTGAGTAGTAGGCTTGGGTATGCTTAAGTGCAACTCTTAGTTTGATCTAGTGTAAGCCTTGATTGAACTAGTGTGAATTTCATTGACTTTTATTGACTCGAAAGAACGTGTTTTTACATTATCCCCTCGTTAGAGGGAATTTTGTCCTGAAATTCTTTCTATGGTGAATACATTATGGACTAAGGACTAGGGAAATTCTTTCTATGGTGAATACATTAGTTAAGACTTTCATTTATCTCGATTTCATCGAGGGGAATCCCAAGAGTCTTGTCAGATAGACACTTCTTTAGATTTGACACGTGGAAGACGTGATGTATGTGGTTAAGCTCTTGGTGTAGGCGAAGTTTGTAAGCTACGAGTCCGATCCTAGCGAGGATCTTGAATGGCCCAATGTACCTTGGATTTAGCTTTCATGCTCTTCAAAACGTATCATACCTTTCAAGGGAGAGACCTTCAATAGGACACAGTCACCAACGTGGAATTCTAAGGGCTTTTGTCTCTTATCAGTGTAGCTCTTTTGTCTATCTCTAGAGGTTTGCAGTCGTTCTCGGATTTGTACAATCTTTTCTATGGTCTCTCGAATGACTTCTGGGCTAGTGAGAGTGCTATTAGGAACTTTCCTTTTAGCTAGCTGCATGTCACCCACCTCAGCCCAGCATAGAGGGGATCTGCACTTATGACCATAAAGGGCTTCGAATGGAGCAGCCTTCATGCTAGTGTGATAGCTGTTGTTATATGAAAACTCAACCAGTGGTAAATGGGTGTCCCATGATTTACCAAAGTTGATCACACAGGCTCTCAACATATCTTCTAGGGTTTGTATGGTTCTCTCATTTTGCCCATCAGTTTGAGGATGATAAGATGTGCTCATGTCTAGCTTAGTTCCAAGAGCCTTCTGTAGCAACTGCCAGAATCATGAGGCGAATCTACTATCTCTATCCGAGATAATAGATATAGGCGCACCGTGCATTCGTACTACCTCTCAAATGTAAGTTCTAGTTAGCTTATCCATTTTTTCTATTTCTTTGATTGGTAGGAAGTGGGTGGACTTGGTTAATCTGTCGAAGATCACCCAGATAGTATCATGACCACCCGAAGTCTTGGGAAACTTGGTAATGAAATCCATTGTGATATGCTCCCACTTCCACTCAGGTATGTCTGGCTGATGGAGTAAACTTGGGGGCTTTTGATATTCTACCTTGACCTTTGCGCAAGTTAGGCACTTGCCCACGTAGGTAGCAATATTTTCCTTCATGTTTGGCCACCAATTGAGTTTCTTTAGATCTGGATACATCTTATCTGAACATGGGTGGACGGAGTATCAAGTTTTGTGGGCTTCATCCATGATAACCTCCCTGTAACCAGCGGACTTTGGGGTCTATATCTGGTTCATTAAATAGCGAACTCTGTCTCCCTTGATCTCCAAGTTCTTCTCCATTCCTCGCAAGGCTTCGCCTGCCACATTTTCTGGTTTAAAGGCTTCCTGATGAGTCTCTTTGATTTGGGTGGGCAGGTGGGAATGGATTGTCATGGTTAGTGCCTTCACCCTATGACCTAAGTGTTCCTTCTGGCTAAGGTCATCCACTACCACATTGGATTTCCCTGGATGATACTTAATTTCGCTCTCATAATCATTGAGTAGCTCTACCCATCGTCGTTGTCTCATGTTGAGCTCCGTCTAATCGAAGATGTGTTGAAGGATTTTGTGGTCGGTGAAGATAGTGCACTTGGTACCATACATGTAATGTCTCCAGATTTTTAGGGCAAAGACAACTGCTCCCAGTTCAATATCGTGAGTAGTGTAGTTGAGTCTGTGTGTCTTAAGTTGTCTCGAGGCATAAGCGATAACTTTTCCTCGCTGCATAAGTACACAGCCTTGTCCCTGGTTAAATGCATCGTAATATACAATGAAGTCATCTATCCCTTCTGGAGGAGATAGTATGGGTGCATTGCACAGGGCCTGTTTTAATGTCTAGAATGTAGTGTCTTGCTTCTCTCCCCAACTAAAAGTCACACCCTTTTGAGTTAGGGTGGTAAGCGGTTTTGCAATTCTAGAGAAATTTTGTATAAACCTGCGATAGTAGCAAGCAAGACCCAAGAATTGATGGATTTCTATGGGCGTTCTTGGTGCTGGCAAATTCTCGATTGCCTTTATTTAGGAAAGGTCCGTATGTATGCCTTCTTCGTTAACCACGTGACTCAAGAAGGTTACCTTCCTAATCCAAAACTCACACTTAGAGAATTTCGCGTAAAGCTTTTTTGCCCTCAGTGTCTCTAGAACTTGTCTTAAGTGTTGATTGTGTTCTTCCTCGCTTCATGAATAGATAAGTAAACCATCTATGAACACTGTCACGAACTTGTCTAGGAAGGGGTGACACACTCGTAGTGACCATATCGAGTACGGAAAGTTGTCTTACGAACATAACTCTCCTGGACTCATAATTGATGGTACCCTGATCTTAGGTCTATCTATGAAAAGTATTTTTCTCCCAGAAGTCGATCGAAAAAGTCGTCTATTCTGGGTAGTGGGTAAAGATTCTTGATAGTGAGTTTGATGATCTTGCGGTAGTCTATGAACATCCGGAAAAATCAATCCCTCTTCTTCACGAACAAGACCGGTGCTCCCCAGGGTGAGAAGCTTGGTCTAATAAATCCCTTGCTAAGCCATTCGCTCAGCTGGTTGGATAATTCCTGCATTTCTGCCTGTGCTAGACGATAGGGGTAGCTCCAAGTATCAAGTCGATTCGGAACTTGACTTGGTGTTTGAGAGGAACTCCAGGAAGATCCTCAGAGAAGATACCAGGGAAGTTACAAACTTCGGGGATACTCTCAAGGTCTTTAACTTCTTGCTTTTCATTAACCACATGAGATAGGAATGCATGACACTCCTTTCATAGATATTTTGAGCTTTTATGCACGAAATGATGTGAAGGTTCATGCTAAGTTTTTCTCTATACATAACGAGGGCTTCACCATTTGGCAGATTGAGGCGAATGTCTTTTTCGTAGCAAAGGATATCAGCACGATTTAGACTTAGCCAATTCATGCCGATGATGACATCAAAGATCTTTATGGAAATGTACATAAGATCGATTGAACAAAATTTGTCGTTTAGGGTGAGAGTGCATCCTATGAATATGTCGTTAGTGCTCTCTTTCTTTTCGTTAGTCATCTCAATAGTGAACCTTTCATTTAGTGGTTGGGATTAGTGTTTGAGTAAATGTTTGAATTTATGACTAACAAAACTCCTCTCTGCACCACTGTCAAAGAGAATGCATGCATAAGAGGTGTCGAGTAGGAACATACCCGTGACAATGGTGGGGTCTGCAACTGCCTCCTCCTGACCCATGTCTAGCACTTTCCCCGTGTTTCTAGCATCTCTTGCTTTGGGGCAATTCCGCCTGTAGTGCCTAGTTTCATTGCACCCATAACAGGCTTGGCCAATTCCAGCTCCGGAGGTTTGGGTATTCGGTTGTGTAGGTTCCTTGCACAAGCGGGCCTTTTGCCTCATATTGTTACAGCTAGTGCATTGCAACTCCCGAAGAGGCCCAGGATGATGAAAGTTGCATTTGTTGCACCTAGGGAGGGTTCAGCATATCTGCTGGGAGGTGCTTGAGTAGTGGGAATAGCAGCAGGAATGGTAGCAGCATGGATTGCCATTGTTTTCTGTTTCTTGTAGGACTCCTGCAAAGATTGACCCTTGCTTTTGTTCTAGAACTTTTTCTTCCCATTGCCTTCTTTCTATGGTTCAGGAGCGGCTGTTGTGGGGTTATGGCTATCCCCATGATCCACTAAGGCTTGTGTCAGACGTTTAGCACTATCAAATGTGAGTGGTTTAGCAGCTAAGACATCCCCTTGAGTTGGGCGTATTAATCCCCATATTTATCTTTCAACCTTCTTGCTTTCGGGGGTGACCAACCTGAGACACAGAAGAGTCAGGTCACTGAACCTAGCAGTATAAGCAACAACGTCGGAACCCTTCATCTTCAGATTCGAGAGCTCGTGCTCCAATTTTTGCATCTCGCAATGCGGGGAGTATTCAGCCAGCATCAACTCTTTCAAGTAGTCCCAGATCATGGCATTGGCTATCGGAAGAGTTTGAGATTTGACTTGGCTGTTCCACCAAGTTAGTGCTCTATCGGTGAAGGTGCATGCTGCAAATTTTACTTTGCTCGTCTCGGGGCATGCATAGATCTCGAAGATTCACTCGGTTTTCTCGAACCAACGAATCAGGGCAATGACACCTCCAGTGTCATCTAAATACCAAAGTTTAGCGTTAGTAAAGTCCTTGTAGGAACACTCCCTTGGGTGTCCTTGACTATCTCCCTGATTGGAAGTGTTGGCAGCACTGCCCGCCCTGCTTATGCCACTTGCATTAATCTATGACATTGTGGTAGCCACATCGGCTGTAACAGCTGCCTGGAACACATCAGGATTGTACTGAGGAGGTGGCAGTGGCGGAGGATTGTTGTTCTTTCGGTTGGACTTCTTCAGAGGCATCTTTATCTAGAATAATTTAAGGGAAAAAAGGATGATAAGTCCTCTATAGTGGTCAGGAGTCAGGTGATATTGAACTATGTATATCTTATCCTGACAATTATAGTGTTCTATCAAGCGATTTATAGTTGAAGTCTACTTAATACAAGTAAACAACCGCGATGAAATTTATAGCAAGCCTTGGAATGAAATCTATACAATGTGTTTGGCTCTAGTATCGTAGTGCTACAAAATACTCGTATAGTATTTTAGTTTGTATGCTTTGTTCTATTGTTCCCTTTTGTATAAAGTTGGGTAAGTTTTAGACTTGTTGCAACACCACTGTCACTCCCAAATACATGTTGGTCGTATTTCAAATAAATATAGTTGATTAGCCTATGTTTATCTCAGATACTATTACATAACTGCCCAGGTTTAACCGTAGTGCTCAACATCTAAATAGTTTTGTTATGTTCTTCTTGTGATACTGCTTCTGGTATGTATGTAGTGTTAGTATACTTCTTATAAAATACTTAGATTTTAAAAGTATACTTTTAGTGCAGAGCACTTCCGCCCCTTAGTGTTTATAGTTGTATACCATGTAAGGTTTGATATACTTGGTTCACTATAAACAATGCTCTAATACCAATCTGTCACACCCCTAAACCGGAATGGCAGAAACGTTCGAGGGCGGAGGACGTTATGTACAGTATCACAAAAATTGTATATTAGGAATCGAAGCAAACAAAACCATTACATTGATAAAGAAGAGTATTTACATTAGCTCAATACATTGTTTGTATGACATCAATATGAGTAACAGAATATAAAAGATGTGACGAGAAAGCTCCGTCTTCTCAAAATCCTACGGGTGTACCTGTCTTATTGTCACACCCCAAAACCAAGAACGGCGGAAACGTTCCGGGGCGGAGGACGTCATGTACAGTATCACAACACAGTAAATGTAAATAAGCAAACAACATCATCCATTGCATTAAATATATAATTTTAATACAAGTGTGTTCTGTACAGTTATAGACACCAAAAATAATGAAACACAAAATAATATGAGATGAGTCTTGAATGCACTCCATCTTCTCAAAAGCTGGCCTCGGTACATGTCTACTGATGACCTGAGAATACAAGTTATTTTGAAAGAGTTTATCAGCATTAAGCTGGTGAGTTCATAAGTATTTTAGTGTCAATGTTTCTTGTAAAAACGTTTGAACCTGTCTCAATGTATAAGTTGTGAAAATGTAAGTAAATGTTTGAAAGTGTTTGCAAAAGTTTGAATCACTCAGAAAATCCTATATTTTCTATAAAAGTAGCCTTCTACCAAGGCTAGACTGTTTTGTAAACTTGTCTGTTGTAAAGTGTGTGATTACCCAAATATAACTATCATTTGTTAAAAATATAGTTTATACATTAATGCTTAAGTGAGGTTATCACTAAAATATGTAATGGGTAAATCATTGTAGTACTGTAGCTTTGTATAATAAGACTACTGCTGTACTAAATACTACTACCTTAAACCGGATTTATATTAAGGTATATTGTGATAAATTGCACCATGATATCGACTAGAAATCAACGACATAATGAATGGTCGTAATAAAGAAATGACGTTTGGCACCCGCAGACCTGCAGGTCCGGCTGTAGCTAGCAGCAAGGTGTAGGATAGTCAATCCAGTATAGATCTATATGCAAACTCACGCTCTCCCTCCAAGAGAATTCTGGCTACAACTCGGGCCATGACATTTAAGGCATGCCCGATACAGTGGATCACAATTTCAGTATTCATGTATATGTATTGTTTCTCGTATATCTGTATATGTATTGTTTCTCGTATATCTGTATATGTATTGTTTCTCGTATATCTGTATGTGTATTGTTTCTCGTATATCTGTATATGTATTGTTTCTCGTATATCTGTATATGTATTGTTTCTAGTATTTCTGTATATGTATTGTTTCTAGTATTTCTGTATATGTATTGTTTCTAGTATTTCTGTATATGTATGATCCTGCGTTACCCCTATGGTAACCAGCTAATGATGTACTGATGAGTATGAATATGGAAGTACCTTTATGTCTATACATGTATATATGATATATAAGTAATATGGAAACGACCTTCGGATGGTCACCCGAAATCCCATCAGACCACATCCAAATCGAGGAAAAGGAAATAGGGCGGATGGGCTTCCTAAGCCCTTTAAACATTATTTATATATCTATACATATATGGGCATGCAATTGGATATATAAAAGCGTAAATAAGTTTTCATAAAACATTTGAAGCATAAATATAATTTCAAGAGAAGATCGACTTGATGTCGATCTATAAAACATTTTGAAGGCATAAGTTGATAAAACAGTTTAAGTATAAGAAGCATTTGTTTGAATCACAGTCTATAAGTAAGTTTGGATAGTAAAACAGTTTGTAAAACATTTTAAAGTGAAGTAGTTTGAAAAACAGTTTGAAAAGTGGTAAAAATCGTTGTTTTCCTAGTTATTAATCACATGTGATTAAATGCAATCACATGTGATTGATAGCAACAACTATAAGTATTTGACTTGTATTCCCCCCCCCATAAAGTATTTACAACACTTAAAATCATTTCAAAGGTTGATTCAAGGGGTATGAACTCACTTGTGGTGAGTCGTTTGAATTGCAGTGTCGGCTACCGTGCTAGATGGCAAACGGAGACTGGTTTACACGCACGAGCCTAGTTATCATATAATAAGCATATATATAACTAATTAGACATATAATAACTTAAATAAATAAGTTAAGACACTTAGAAAACATTTAAACACTTTTATGAGTGTTTAAGGTTCAAATGGTTGCATCTAAGTTGCTACGGGACAAGGCAAAAGGGTTTGAAACATCAAAGGGCCTTGTATAGGAGTTCACCACCCAACAAACCCCATACCTTGGAGTTTATGGCCGTAAACTCATAGGTTTATGGCCGTGAACTCCTCAAAGTGTAGTTTTGGGTGTTTTGTGGTGCTATCTTGATCCTAGAACACTCCTAGCTTTATTGGAATAACACATGAATTAGTTTAAGGCTCTAGAACACCCCATATGGGAGTTTACGGCCTAAAGTCCTTCATCCTAGAGTTTACGGCCGTAAACTCTTGGATTTTAATTGATTTGAAGCACTTAAACAACAAGGATTGCTTCCATGAATTTATCTAAGGCTAATGGGGACAAGAGGCACACTTTGGTGCCTTCACTTGGAGTTTACGGCCCAAGGCATGTTCCTTGGCCGTAAACTCCTTTCAAGGAGTGATTATTTTGTTTTCTTCCTTCCATTCTAGTCCCAAGGGTTCAAGGAAAATTGTCTAGAGGCTTAAGGTGTGATTGGAATGTATTTTACCCTACAAAAAGGGGTTTACGGCCCAAGAGGAGTTCTTGGCCGTAAACTCCTACTAATTTATGGTTTTGGAGGGTTTTTGATGTTCTAAATAAGCACAAGCAATTGAGGATTAAGTCCTTAAGCATATGGGGGAGTTTAGGGCACTAATTGCCCTTGAAAAGGGGTTTACGGCCCAAGGGAGTTCCTTGGCCGTAAACTCCAAGAACTTGTGTTTCTTGGATGATTTCTAGCCTATAAAGATCATACACAATGTCCTTGATAAGTCCTCTAACATGGGAATGGGTCTAGAAAGCATTAAAGTTCCATTTTGGAGTTTACTCCCCAAGAACGTTCTTGGGCGGTAAACTCCCGGATCTTGTGATCTAAGCATGCAATTGATGTTAATAAACACCTAACAAGTATTGAATCACATATAGAAAAGTAGACTCACAATCTGGGATGAAAACCCGAAGATCCGTCAGAGAGAATATGGCTTTTCTCTATTTGGAATTGTGAATAATGAATTAATTTAATTCAGAAAACTATTTATAGTCCTGGAATATTTTGGCAGAAAATATTTTTATTCCTGATGTTGGACTGTAACATTATGAAACTTGAAATGCCCAAGTTTCACAAAACCAGGAGTATCCACTCTCCTGATATCATCTAAAACATAAACCCTAATGTACACAAACTTGTTCGGAAAAGCTTGAAAATCACAGAAACTGAACTAGCTTCTATTGAATAGATGAGGTTTGTACAATGGAAATTTCGGGTTGTCACATGATCCCCCTGTTAGAGGGAATTTTGTCCCGAAATTAGAATTTAAGCAAATAAAAGTTACAACCAATTAAGCGAAAAGATGAGGGTATTTCAACTTCATCTGATCCTCGCGTTCCCAAGTGAATTCCGGTCCTCGCTTGGCGTTCCAGCGAACCTTCACGATAGGGATACGGCTTTGTTTCGTCTGCTTGACCTCACGGTCCATGATCTCTACAGGTTCTTCCATGAAGTTGAGGCTCTCGTTGATCTCGATCTCGTCGAGTGGGACTACGAGAGTCTCGTCGGACAGACACTTTTTCAAGTTAGATACATGGAATGTAGAATGTACGTTACGCAGTGTGTCGGGTAGATCAAGTTTGTAAGCTACGGGGCCGACTCTGGCAAGAATCTCGAAAGGCCCTATGTACCTCGGATTAAGCTTCCCACGCTTGCCGAAGCGTATCAAGCCTTTCCAGGGTGAGACTTTGAGAAGGACTCGGTCTCCCACCTGAAATTCCAAAGGTTTTCTTTGTTTATCGGCGTAGCTCTTCTGTCGGTCTCTAGAGGCTTTCAATCGTTCACGGATTTGAACGATCTTCTCTGTCGTTTCCCGAATGATTTCTGGACCAGTGAGAGTACTGTCGGAAGCTTGCCCTCTCGCTAATTGGGTATCACCAACCTCAGCCCAGCACAGTGGGGATTTGCACTTGCGGCCGTAGAGAGCTTCGAATGGAGCAGCCTTGATGCTGGTGTGATAACTATTATTATAGGAAAATTCGACAAGGGGTAAATGAGTATTCCATGCCTTCCCAAAATCAATCACACAGGCTCGCAACATATCTTCCAGTGTTTGGATGGTCTTCTCACTATGTCCGTCGGTCTGTGGATGGTAGGCTGTGCTCATGTCCAGCCTTGTTCCTAGGGAATGTTGTAGGGATTGCCAAAATCTTGAAGTGAACCTACTATCTCTATCGGAGATAATGGAAATAGGTACACCATGCAATCACACAATTTCCCTAATGTATGTTCTCGTAAGTTTCTCCATTTTGTCGGTTTCTATGATAGGCAGGAAGTGTGCAGACTTGGTCAACCTATCAACGATGACCCATATGGTGTCAAGTCCACCCGTTGTCTTGGGAAACTTGGTTATGAAATCCATAGTGATCCGCTCCCACTTCCATTCTGGAATCTCTGGTTGTTGCAGTAAACCAGAGGGCTTCTGGTACTCGACCTTAACCTTTGTGCAAGTAAGGCATTTACTTACGAAGGTAGCAATCTCTGCTTTCATATTAGGCCACCAGTATAGCTTTTTAAGATCCAGATACATCTTATCTGAACCTGGGTGGACGGAATACCGAGTGTTGTGAGCCTCGGTCATGACCAAGTCTCAGAAACCACCGTGTTTCGGTGTCCAGATCCGGTTCATGAAATATAAAGCTCCGTCACCCTTGGCTTCGAAGTTCTTGTCCATTCCCCTAAGGGATTCACTCGACACGTTTTCAGGTTTCATGGCCTCAAGTTGAGCCGCCTGAATTTGCTTAGTCAGGTGTGAATGGATGGTTATCGATAATGACTTGACTTTGCGACCAGAATATTCCTTCCGACTTAGGGCGTCTGCTACTACGTTGGCTTTACCCGGATGATAACGAATATCGCATTCGTAGTCACTGAGTAGCTCGACCCACCGTCGTTGTCTCATGTTGAGCTCCTTCTGATAGAAAATGTGTTGTAAACTCTTGTGGTCGGTAAAGATAGTGCTCTTCGTTCCATACAAATAATGCCTCCAGATCTTCAGAGCAAACACTACTGCGCCTAGTTCAAGATCGTGGGTCGTGTAGTTAACCTCATGTGTCTTCAACTATCTCGAGGCGTAGGCGATGACCTTACCTCGCTGCATCAGAACACATCCGAGTCCTTGATTGGATGCATCGCAGTAGACTACGAAGTCTTCTATTCCTTCTGGAAGGGATAGTATTGGAGCGGTGCACAAGGCTCGTTTGAGCGTTTGGAACGCTCTTTCTTATTTCTCTTCCCAGTCAAAGGCCACGCCTTTCTGGGTCAGGGTTGTAAGAGGCTTCGCTATTCGGGAGAAGTTCTGAATGAACCTGCGATAGTAGCCAGCAAGACCTAGAAATTGACGAATTTTTGTAGGCGTCTTTGGTGCTGACCAGTTCTCAATGGCTTTTATTTTGGATGGGTCCACGTGGATTCCTTCTTCGCTTACCACGTGTCCTAAGAATTCGACTCTTCGGATCCAAAATTTACATTTCGAGAACTTCGCATAAAGTTTCTCCTTTCGTAATGTCTCTAGAACTTGTCGCAGATGATCACCATGCTCTTTCTTACTTCGGGAGTAGATCAAGATGTCGTCAATGAAAACAATGACGAACTGATCTAAGTAAGGTCGGCATACTCTATTCATCAGATCCATGAAGACTGCGGGCGCATTGATCAATCCGAATGGCATCACCACGAACTCGTAGTGTCCGTAACGAGTTCGGAAGGCTGTCTTTGGCACATCCTCCTCGAGCACTCGTAACTGGTGATATCCGGATCTCAGATCAATCTTGGAAAAATAGCTCGCCCCTTGCAGTTGGTCGAATAGATCATCTATGCGCGGCAGAGGGTAACGATTTTTGATCGTCAATTTGTTGAGTTCTCTATAGTCAATACACATACGGAATGATCCGTCTTTCTTCTTAACGAACAAGACCGGTGCTCCCCAAGGTGAGAAACTTGGCCTTATAAAGCCCTTGCTGAGCAGTTCGTTAAGTTGACCAGAGAGTTCTTGCATCTCGGCTGGTGCTAAACGGTAGGGCGACTTGGCTACTGGGGTAGCTCCTGGGACTAAGTCGATTCTGAACTCGACTTGTCGTTGCGGAGGTAACCCGGGTAACTCTTCTGGGAAAATGTCGGGGAAGTCGCTCACTACTCGGAGGTCCTTTAGTTCTTTCGTTTGTAGGTTCGTGTCGACGACGTGAGCAAGGAATGCGCGGTATTCTTTGCGCAGATATTTCTGTGCCTGAATACTAGAAATAATGCGAAGACTCGCACCAGGTTTGTCGCCGTAGACTATAAGGGTTTCGTTAGACGGGAGGTTTAAACGGACTGCTTTCTCGTAGCACATGATGTCGGCGCGATGAAGACTTAACCAATCCATGCCGATAATAACGTCGAAACTTTTTATTGAGACCGGCATAAGGTCGATTGGGAATGAATGGTTATCTAAGGTTAGAAGACAACCTAAGTATATGCTATTAGTACTTTAAGTTTTCCCATTGGCCATTTCTGTAACAGCTCGAAATCTCAGGTATTGTTTAATTATGTTTTTGGGGTGAGTTAAGAGGGGACTCGGTGAGTTGGAGCCTAGACTCGCCGAGTAGGATCGCAGACTTGGTCGCGGGTCCGCGACTGGACTCGACGAGTCCAGATATGGACTCGGCGAGTTGACGCTGTTCAGCAGAAACCCTAACCGTTCGGTTTTGGATCGTATATAATGCTCTTATAGGCCGTCATTGTCCGTCTTTAGTCGATTGAGAGGAACCCTAAACGGTTGTGGGCATCTAGAGCAAGATTGGAGGATATTAGGGCTTGAAGAAATTGTTGGGCAAGGAGGAGAAGGGTTTTGGCTAAAGGAACAGCAAGGGATTCGAGTTCTGCGGTTTGGAGACACAGAGAGGGCATATTCCAGGTAATATTTCGGATTCCTTTCTATTATTTTGATGTGTATGCGAATCTAGGGTTTTTGAAACCCATTTAGTGATTGGATGGGTTATTATGTTATTACCCAGACGTTTATACCCCAGTAATAAGGTGTTTAGAAGTCCAGAAAGTCCCATGATTGTATATCTCGGGACCATACGTAATTCAGGGAGCAGTTGATCGTCTGCATTGCATGGACTCGCCGAGTTGTTCTTCAGACTCGGCGAGTAGCTTGAAGATTTACTGGGACTCGCCGAGTTGTTCTTCAGACTCGGCGAGTGGAGTCAGGGTGGCCCCGCGATTCTTCCAGGAGTAACTCGTCGGGTCGAGGAGGATACTCGACGAGTAGATAAGGAATCTCAGAAAGTTGGAGGACGTCTAGACTCGCCGAGTCGCCATGGTACTCGCCGAGTCCGGTCGAGTTGACCGTTGACCGTTGACCAGAGTTGACCCAAGTCTGACTTCTTAGGGATAGTCACACTTAGAAGATATAAGTATTAATGAGATATGTGATGTTATAGGGAGGTTGTAGCTCGTCGGTTGTGTACGAGTCATTTCGGGATTTGCTAGCGTCCAACTTTTACGAGGTGAGTCTTTTCACTATACTGTACCCGGAAGGGTTTGACTGTGTGACCGGAAGGTCGGATATGATATGTAATATGTATGCTATATGTGGTAAGTTGTTTGTTATATGTGCTATGTATGTTATGGGCCGGAAGGCGTTTATATTATGGGCCGGAAGGCAATGTGTTATGGGCCGGAAGGCGATATGTTGTGTGATGGACCGGAAGGTCGGCGTGGGTAGGACCGGAAGGTTTACCCAGCAGGGACGGAAGTCCCCTGAGACACATGGACCGGAAGGTCGGGCCTGGAAAGGCGTATGTGCGTAAGTTGTATATTGGGGAACTCACTAAGCATTTATGCTTACAGTTGTTGTGCATGTATTTCAGGTACTAGCGAGGACCGTGGGAAGGCGCCGGCGTGATCGATATACACTGAAGACTGCTTTTATGATCTTGGGATTTTGACTATTTGTATTTGACAGAATACTTTAACTATTTATGCCTTGTTATGAATGGAAATAAATATATTTTTAAAAAGAAAAATTTGTTTGAAAATTTGCGTTGTTACAATTGGTATCAGAGCCTTGGTTTGAGGGATTCGGGTGCACCTTCGGGAGTAGCTGAACTCAAACCGAGGATTTGAGGGAAACTTCTTAAATAAAGGCATAAACTTTTGTAAATGGTTTTGTGGTAAGCAAGAAAGAAGCAGTGTGTACGATCAGTCAGCGCCCGAACGGTAAAGATCCCCAAAATACCTTACAATATTATATGATATGAATTGTTATGCATGCTAGAAGACTAGGTATCCATGATAGGACTAGAATGGCCTGATTTGTGATGCCTTAGTCTAGGGGAATTTGCCTATATGAGACGCGTTGCTAGCATGCGGGTAGATAGTGCATATCAGCAGTAGAGTACTCACTATCCGGAGTTTGGGGAGGAGGACTTGGGATGAACACTGATGCGGTGTGGTCGGTAGTATTGGGCTCGTACTACCGAGGGCACCGGGTCAGTGGGAGACCCAAGTAAGAATCCATGGATATCGGGGACTGAATAGGGTTGCGTATCGAGTACGATTATACTCGGAGGAGTCTCTGATAGTTTTATGTTGTATTTCAGAGACATCATGGTTAGACCACGCCACGGAGCGAGTACGAGCGGTGTGAGTGACGAGGATATTCGTCAGATGATTCATGAGGAGGTGGCGGCCGCGATCCGGGCTGAGATCCCGGAGATGTTTGGGTCTATTAAGACCACCCTGATGGAGACATTCGATGAGCGGTACGCCGCGTTGACTGAGGCTGCAACCGCTGCAGCTACCGCAGCTGTGGTCGCTGCTAGGCCACAGGGAGGTGACTCGTTGCTGTTCCGAGAGTTCAGCAACACGAAGCCACCGGAGTTCGATGGGACGCAGGATCTGGTTGCTGCGATGAGGTGGATCGCGGACATAGAGGGGTGCTTCTACACGTGTTCATGCCCAGAGCACCTGAGGGTACGGTTCGCTTTGAACCAGCTCCGCTTGGGAGCGAAGGACTGGTGGAAGTTCGTGACGGCGAACTTCACCTTGGCAGAGACTACAGTGGTGACATGGGAGGGGTTTACTGCCATGTTCAGGGATGAGAACGTTCCCCCGGTGGAGAGGGAACGATTGGTGCAGGAGTTCTTAACCCTCAAGCAGGGTACTGATTCTGTTGCGGTGATTACGCGGAAGTTTCATGAGAGAGCGATGTTTTGCCCCGAGCTGGTGTCCACTGATCAGGCTCGGATGAGCCGGTACTTGGGAGTGTTGAGGAGGGATATCCGGGAGTTTGTGTCGAACTCCACCTACCATACTTTTGCTGAGCTTCAGGCGAATGCCAGGAAGCGCGAGATCGAGTTGGAGACCCAGGCTAGGGAGGAGGCCGAGTCTCAGCGGGTGGACCGGCGACCGGCTCAGTTCCAGCCGGCAGCCAAGCGGACCAAGTCCGCCGATGCGAGGACGGGAGGTTCGAAGAGCCGCACTTGCGGAAAGTGCGGCAAGGGTCACGAGGGGGCGTGTCGATCTGGTGCTTCCTACAAGTGTGGCAAGGAGGGGCACATTGCTAGGGAGTGTCCCAAGGGATTTACGGTTTGCTTTCATTGCAACCAGACTGGCCATAGGAAGGCCGAGTGCCCTCAGCTTCTTCAGGGATCTGCACCTGCTGCCGGAGCTACTGCGACTCGACCGGTGAAGGCCGAGGCCCCGAGGGCTCGGGGGAGAGCCTTTCAGCTGACTGCGGAGGAGGTACGCGCTGCGCCCGATGTTGTGGCAGGTATGTTGTAATTCATGTAATTATTTTAATGTCGAGATGTTATGCTTATGTTATTATATGCGTAGGTACGTTTCTTGTGAACTCTGTGCCTGCCTTAATGTTATTTGACTCGGGTGCGAGTAGGTCCTTTGTGTCCTTAGCCTTTAGTCAACATATCAGCGTTAGTCGTGAGTCGTTGAGTCGACCTTTGAGAGTTTCTATAGCTGACGAGAAAGTGATTTGTGCCACGGAGGTTCTTCGGGGATGTGTACTAGAGATTTTCGGGGTTGAATTCCCGATTGACCTGATCCCTATTGCGATGGGTGATGTCTGTGTCATCGTAGGTATGGACTGGTTGAGCCGATTCGGCGCTGTCATCGACTGTGAGCGTCAGCTGGTGACCATACGAGACCATAGTGGGGGAGTCCTTTCGGTGCACGGCGAGGGTACCCATTCGGGATCAGCTTTTTGTTCGGCCGCTAGGGCGAGGCAGTGTCTACAGCAGGGCTGTAAGGGTTTTGTGGCGTATGTGATGGATACGCGGAAGGTTCCCGAGAGACCGAAATCAGTTGAGGAGGTCCCTATGGTGCGTGAGTTTCCAGATGTTTTTCCCGAGGAGCTGCCGGGAGTACCTCCTGTGAGGCAAGTAGAGTTTGGTATTGACCTGGTTCCGGGGGCCGCGCCTGTTGCTAAAGTGCCTTATCGTCTTGCACCTCCAGAGATGCAAGAGTTGTCCTCGCAGCTCCAGGAGCTGTTGGGGAAGGGATTCATTCGGCCGAGCAGCTCGCCGTGGGGAGCACCTATTCTGTTCGTCAAGAAGAAGGATGGTTCACACCGGATGTGCATTGATTACCGGGAGTTGAACAAGTTGACGGTCAAGAACCGTTACCCGTTGCCGTGGATCGATGATTTATTCGATCAGTTGCAGGGAGCAACTTGGTTTTCCAAGATCGATCTGAGGTCAGGGTACCATCAGGTGAGAGTGCGGAAGGAGGATGTCCAGAAGACAGCGTTTAGGACGCTATACGGGCATTATGAGTTTGTGGTGATGCTTTTCGGACTCACCAATGCCCCGGCGGTGTTCATGGATCTCATGAACAGGGTATGCAGACCGATGTTGGATCGGTCACTGATTGTATTCATCGACGACATTCTGGTGTATTCTAGATCTAGAGAGCAGCATGAGGAGCATTTGAGGGAGGTCCTTGAGGTATTGAGGTCGGAGAAGCTTTATGCAAAGTTCTCCAAATGTGACTTCTGGCTGCGAGAGGTCCAATTTCTAGGACATGTTGTCAATCAGAAAGGGATATTGGTCGATCCGGCCAAGGTTGAGGCGGTGATGAGTTGGGAGGTGCCGAAGTCACCCTCTGAGATCAGGAGCTTCCTGGGGTTGGCAGGGTATTATCGGAGATTCATCAAGGATTTCTCCAAGATCGCAGTGCCACTCACCAGATTGACCCGGAAGGGTGTTGCATTCTCATGGGGGCCCGAGCAGCAGACCTCCTTTGAGACACTTCGCCAGAGGTTGTGCGAAGCCCCGGTATTAGCTCTTCCAGAAGGGATGGAGGGTTTTGTAGTATATTGTGACGCATCGATTTCGGGACTGGGTGCAGTGTTGATGCAGAGGGGTCATGTGATAGCGTATGCGTCGAGGCAGCTGAAGCCTCATGAGGCGAGGTATCCCACGCATGATTTAGAGTTGGGAGCAGTAGTGTTCGCTCTCAAGATTTGGCGTCACTACCTGTATGGGGTTCGATGTACGATATATACGGACCATAAGAGCTTGAAGTATCTGATGGATCAGCCCAACCTAAATAAGCGTCAGAGGAGGTGGTTAGATGTGGTCAAGGATTATGATTGTGAGATCCTGTACCACCCAGGTAAGGCTAATGTGGTAGCCGACGCGTTGAGTCGCAGGGCGGAGAGCACTCCTTTGCGAGATGTATGCTTGAGACTGACTGTGATGACTCCAGTATTGGATGCTATTCGTGGGGCGCAGGCCGAAGCTGTGCGACCAGAAATGCAGAAGAAAGAGTGGGTCGTGGGATTAATTTCAGAGTTCGTTAAGGATGGGCGAGGGCTTATGACATTTCAGGGTCGGATTTGGGTACCGTTTGTGGGCGGTACGCGTATTACTTTGATGGAAGAGGCTCATAGATCGAAATTCTCGATCCATCCCGGTGCTACGAAGATGTATTTGGACCTGAGGAAAAAGTATTGGTGGCCCTGTATGAAGAGGGACGTTGCATGGTTCGTCGAGCGGTGCTTGACCTGCCGTAGGGTTAAGGCTGAGCACCAGAGACCGCATGGCAAGTTACAACCATTGGAAATCCCCGAGTGGAAGTGGGAGCAGATCACTATGGATTTCATCACCAAATTGCCGAGAACTGCCAGGGGAGTTGATGCAATTTGGGTAATTGTGGATAGGTTGACGAAGAGTGCACACTTCCTTGCCATCAGCGAGAGTTCTTCAGCGGAGAAGTTGGCAGAGATATATGTGAGAGAAGTGGTATCTCGGCATGGGGTGCCGATCTCGATTGTGTCAGATCGTGATGTGCGCTTCACTTCCAGGTTCTGGAAGAAATTCCATGAGGAGCTGGGTACTAAATTGCATTTTAGTACCGCATACCATCCCCAGACAGACGGTCAGAGCGAGCGGACGATTCAGACGCTGGAGGACATGCTCCGAGCGTGCGCGTTAGACTTCGGGGGTAGTTGGGATGCGTATTTACCATTGGCAGAGTTTTACTACTACAACAGCCATCATTCGAGCATTGGTATGCCACCTTTTGAGCTGTTGTATGGTAGGAGGTGTCGGACCCCCATTTGCTAGGGAGAGGTGGGACAGAGAGTGATGGGCAGCACAAAGATCGTGCTCCAGACGACAGAGCAGATTCAGCAAGTGAGACAAAGGTTATTGACTGCCCAGAGCCGACAGAAGAGTTATGCAGACAGGCGCCGATCCGAGCTTGAATTTCAGGTCGGCGACTTCGTTCTCCTGAAGGTCTCTCCTTGGAAAGGAGTGATTTGATCCAAGAAGAGGGGAAAATTGGGGCCCCGGTATATTGGGCCATTTCGTGTGATTGCAAGGATAGGCCGGGTAGCCTATCGGTTGGAGTTGCCAGCGGAGTTGGGTCAGATCCACGACACTTTTCATGTGTCGCAGTTGAGGAAGTGCATAGCCGATGAGTCGGCAGTGGTTCCATTGGAGGATATTCAGGTGGATGCGAGCCTGAATTACGCGGAGAGACCAGTGGCTATCAGAGATCGGAAGATCAAGGTTCTGAGGAACAAGGAGGTACCTCTGGTGTTGGTTCAATGGCAACACCGTAAGGGATCGGAAATGACTTGGGAACCGGAACGCGAGATGCGGGAGCAGCATCCGGAACTATTTGCAGAGTGAGACTTCGAGGGCGAAGTCTAATCCAAGTGGGGGAGAGTTGTAACAGCCCGAAATCTCAGGTATTGTTTAATTATGTTTTTGGGGTGAGTTAAGAGGGGACTCGGCGAGTTGGAGCCTAGACTCGCCGAGTAGGATCGCAGACTTGGTCGCGGGTCCGCGACTGGACTCGACGAGTCCAGATATGGACTCGGCGAGTTGACGCTGTTCAGCAGAAACCCTAACCGTTCGGTTTTGGATCGTATATAATGCTCTTATAGGCCGTCATTGTCCGTCTTTAGTCGATTGAGAGGAACCCTAAACGGCTGTGGGCATCTAGAGCAAGATTGGAGGATATTAGGGCTTGAAGAAATTGTTGGGCAAGGAGGAGAAGGGTTTTGGCTAAAGGAACAGCAAGGGATTCGAGTTCTGCGGTTTGGAGACACAGAGAGGGCATATTCCAGGTAATATTTTGGATTCCTTTCTGTTATTTTGATGTGTATGCGAATCTAGGGTTTTTGAAACCCATTTAGTGATTGGATGGGTTATTATGTTATTACCCAGACGTTTATACCCCAGTAATAAGGTGTTTAGAAGTCCAGAAAGTCCCATGATTGTATATCTCGAGACCATACGTAATTCAGGGAGCAGTTGATCGTCTGCATGGCATGGACTCGCCGAGTTGTTCTTCAGACTCAGCGAGTAGCTTGAAGATTTACTGGGACTCGCCGAGTTGTTCTTCAGACTCGGCGAGTGGAGTCGGGGTGGCCCCGCGATTCTTCCAGGAGTAGCTCGTCGGGTCGAGGAGGATACTCGACGAGTAGATAAGGAATCTCAGAAAGTTGGAGGACGTCTAGACTCGCCGAGTCGCCATGGTACTCGCCGAGTCCGGTCGAGTTGACCGTTGACCGTTGACCAGAGTTGACCTAAGTCTGACTTCTTAGGGATAGTCACACTTAGAAGATATAAGTATTAATGAGATATGTGATGTTATAGGGAGGTTGTAGCTCTTCGGTTGTGCACGAGTCATTTCGGGATTTGCTAGCATTCAACTTTTACGAGGTGAGTCTTCTCACTATACTGTACCCGGAAGGGTTTGACTGTGTGACCGGAAGGTCGGATATGATATGTAATATGTATGCTATATGTGGTAAGTTGTTTGTTATATGTGCTATGTATGTTATGGGCCGGAAGGCGTTTATATTATGGGCCGGAAGGTGATATGTTGTGTGATGGACCGGAAGGTCGGCGTGGGTAGGACCGGAAGGTTTACCCAGCAGGGACGGAAGTCCCCTGAGACACATGGACCGGAAGGTCGGGCCTGGAAAGGTGTATGTGCGTAAGTTGTATATTGGGGAACTCACTAAGCATTTATGCTTACAGTTGTTGTGCATGTATTTCAGGTACTAGCGAGGACCGTGGGAAGGCGCCGGCGTGATCGATATACACTGAAGACTGCTTTTCTGATCTTGGGATTTTGACTATTTGTATTTGACAGAATACTTTAGCTATTTATGCCTTGTTATGAATGGAAATAAATATATTTTTAAAAAGAAAAATTTGTTTGAAAATTTGCGTTGTTACAATTTCTACTGTGAATTGTTCATTAAGTGCGTGTGGTTGTTGCTTAAGCATGCGAGCAAATTTGTGGTTTACGAAGCTTCGCTCCGCTCCACTATCGAACAGAATGCATGCATAGGAGTTATCAAGGAGGAACGTACCAGTCACCACTGTCGGGTCAGCAACTGCTTCCCCGTGGCCTATCGCTAGTACCCTCCCTGCTCCTCCAATATTCCTCGTCTTAGGGCAGTCCCTTTTAAAGTGGCCTGCTTCGCCACATCCATAGCAAGTCGGGCTCGCGCCTGAGCCAGGAACTTGGGAGATCGGTTGTGCCGGGAACTTATAGAATCGGACAGTGTGTCCTTTTCTGTGGCAGTTAGCACACTGCATTTCACGGCAGGCGCCGTTGTGGTGGAAGCTGCATTTGTTGCACTTCGGCAAACTTCCAGAATACTGCTTCCCCGGAGCAGTAACAGCAGTAGGGGCTACCGCAGCATGTACTACTACGATTTGCTGTTTCTTTGAAGCTCGATGCTTATTCTTCTCATCCCAAAACTTCCGCTTGTTGCCAGCGGGTTTAGAGGGTTCTGGGATGGCTTGGGTGGTTGTGGATGCAGGGGTCTTGACTCCATGGTCAATGAGTCTTTGTGCCAATCGCTTGGCACTGTCGAAGGTAGCAGGGTTGGATGCTAAGACATTCCCCTGGTACGGAGGCACTAGCCCCCATACATACCGTTCAATCTTTTTCCCTTTAGTGGGAACCATATTGGGGCATAGGGCCACCAGTTCGCTAAAGCGGGCTGTGTAAGCGATCACATTGGTGCCCTTCATGGTCAGATTCCAGAGTTCATGCTCTAACTTCTGGACTTCGCCCCTCTGACAATACTCCTCAGTCATGAGGTCCTTCATCGATTCCCAGCCCATGCTGTTAGCCACAACAAGATTTAGGGCTTTGACGTGGCCGTTCCACCACGTTAGGGCTTTATCCTCGAAGGTGCATGCGGCATATTTCACTTTGAATGCTGCAAGGCACGAACAGATTTCGAAGACTGATTCAGTCTTCTCGAACCATTGCGAGAGAGCAATGACTCCGCCGGTGCCATAGAAAGGCTTCGGCTTGCAGTTTGTAAAATCCTTGTAAGAGCACTCTCTCGAGCGCACATGGATTTCAACTGGAATAGATTCCACAGGGGTTCCACCTCTGCTAGCATCGGATGAGTGATACTGAGCCATGGCAGTAGCCACTGCTGCAGCTACGACAACATTCAGAGCTGCAGTATCGATGACCGCAGGTGGAGGAGGCGGTGGAGGTACAGGATTATTCGTAGTCCTGGGAGCTTTGCGAGGAGGCATCCTTCAGCTCTAAGTTTATAAAGACAAGAAGGATGATAAGAATCAATTTGTAAGCAACGTGAGAGTGACCCATGGACTAACTAACCATAGCCCAACAGTTTGAATGAGTGTTTGAAATCACATAATAAATATTAGCAGGAATACACAAGTGTACAAATCTCCCACAGATTAGATAGATTTCAATAGTACGGGTTTTACTGATATAATAAGTTCAAGGAAAATCGACCTAACAGTAGGTCTTACATCATACCATAAGGACAAGACTGATAGTCCTAGATTCCTAATTAGAGTATCGAAAGTTAGGAATATTTTACAGACAAGTGCTACTTAAAGCACATAAGTTCAAGGCTATCCCTAAATCAAAAGATAGAGATGTACTAGACATCATCTAATGGCGATGGGAATTCCTCGGGCGAGCCCTGAGGTCGGACATTTGGCGAAACACCTCTTGAAGGTGTCGGTCCTGAGTTCTCTGACGAGCTCAAAGTTCTAAGACTTCAGCCCGGGAGGCAGCCAGTTGTTGCTGCAGAGTTTCGTTGGTTCCCCGGGTCCGTTCCATGTCTTCTTCAAGACGGCGGATGCGGACTGTATTGACGCCTGAATTGGCATCAATCTCCATGACCCGGTCGATGGCTACTCGACCTTGCTCGACATTACGAGCTATTCTGCGGATGATTACCGGCAGAGCTCTGTCAGCAGAGCCACCATCACTGATGTTGTAGAAGGTTCGGTCCCCAAAGTATGGCAAGGGCTGACCCTGCGCATCACTCCAGCGATTCAGATTGTTTGCCCACATGGGTGTAGGACCTGGACACGCTGGTCGGGGGTTGTTGTTTGGGGCTTGACCTACAAGCGGTAGGTTGTTGACTTCAGGCTCGGAGTCAGATCCATCAGAAAAGCCTTCTGCGAGGTGATCATCCAAAGGGATTGGATGGTCATCTTTGGGCTCTTCGTCGATCCACCCGGCATTGCCTTCATTGGGAAAATACGGGTCGCCATGATGGAATCCAGCCATTTAGATCTATGCGAGAAGAGAGGTATAAGAATATAGTATACGTGTAACTAGTAGCACAAAATACTCCTATAGTATTTTAAGTTCTAAGTTCTACTGATCTTCTTGTGGTATTGTTGGTAAGTTTTTAGACTTGTTAACATATCACGACCATTCTAGGGCATATTCTAATCACTCCTAGGACCAGCATAGTTGATCAGGCTATGCCATTCCCAGGACTGACCATACATCCCCGAGCTCACCTGTGATATTCAACAATCGTAATACTTTTGTTCTTGTCATTGTGACACTGATTTTAGTATGAACGTAGACTAGTATACTTAATTAAATATTTTATTATTTAAAGTATAGACTCTTGGTCAGAGTGTTTTAGTCCCTTCTGGGTTTATAGATTAGTATATCTTTTATGGGTTGATATACTTGATTCACTATAAACAATGCTCTGATACCAATCTGTCACACCCCAAAACCAAGAACGGCGGAAACGTTCCGGGGCGGAGGACGTCATGTACAGTATCACAACACAGTAAATGTAAATAAGCAAACAACATCATCCATTGCATTAAATATATAATTTTAATACAAGTGTGTTCTGTAAAGTTATAGACACCAAAAATAATGAAACACAAAATAATATGAGATGAGTCTTGAATGCACTCCATCTTCTCAAAAGCTGGCCTCGGTACATGTCTACTGATGACCTGAGAATACAAGTTATTTTGAAAGAGTTTATCAGCATTAAGCTGGTGAGTTCATAAGTATTTTAGTGTCAATGTTTCTTGTAAAAACGTTTGAACCTGTCTCAATGTATAAGTTGTGAAAATGTAAGTAAATGTTTGAAAGTGTTTGCAAAAGTTTGAATCACTCAGAAAATCCTATATTTTCTATAAAAGTAGCCTTCTACCAAGGCTAGACTGTTTTGTAAACTTGTCTGTTGTAAAGTGTGTGATTACCCAAATATAACTATCATTTGTTAAAAATATAGTTTATACATTAATGCTTAAGTGAGGTTATCACTAAAATATGTAATGGGTAAATCATTGTAGTACTGTAGCTTTGTATAATAAGACTATTGCTGTACTAAATACTACTACCTTAAACCGGATTTATATTAAGGTACATTGTGATAAATTGCACCATGCTATCGACTAGAAATCAACGACATAATGAATGGTCGTAATAAAGAAATGACGTTTGGCACCCGCAGACCTGCAGGTCCGGCTGTAGCTAGCAGCAAGGTGTAGGATAGTCAATCCAGTATAGATCTATACGCAAACTCACGCTCTCCCTGCAAGAGAATTCTGGCTACAACTCGGGCCATGACATTTAAGGCATGCCCGATACAGTGGATCATAATTTCAGTATTCATGTATATGTATTGTTTCTCGTATATCTCTATATGTATTGTTTCTCGTATATCTGTATATGTATTGTTTCTCGTATATCTGTATGTGTATTGTTTCTCGTATATCTGTATATGTATTGTTTCTCGTATATCTGTATATGTATTGTTTCTAGTATTTCTGTATATGTATTGTTTCTAGTATTTCTGTATATGTATTGTTTCTAGTATTTCTGTATATGTATGATCCTGCGTTACCCCTATGGTAACCAGCTAATGATGTACTGATGAGTATGAATATGGAAGTACCTTTATGTCTATACATGTATATATGATATATAAGTAATATGGAAACGACCTTCGGATGGTCACCCGAAATCCCATCAGACCACATCCAAATCGAGGAAAAGGAAATAGGGCGGATGGGCTTCCTAAGCCCTTTAAACATTATTTATATATCTATACATATATGGGCATGCAATTGGATATATAAAAGCGTAAATAAGTTTTCATAAAACATTTGAAGCATAAATATAATTTCAAGAGAAGATCGACTTGATGTCGATCTATAAAACATTTTGAAGGCATAAGTTGATAAAACAGTTTAAGTATAAGAAGCATTTGTTTGAATCACAGTCTATAAGTAAGTTTGGATAGTAAAACAGTTTGTAAAACATTTTAAAGTGAAGTAGTTTGAAAAACGGTTTGAAAAGTGGTAAAAATCGTTGTTTTCCTAGTTATTAATCACATGTGATTAAATGCAATCACATGTGATTGATAGCAACAACTAGCATTTGTTTGAATCACAGTCTATAAGTAAGTTTGGATAGTAAAACAGTTTGTAAAACATTTTAAAGTGAAGTAGTTTGAAAAACGGTTTGAACAGTGGTAAAAATCATTGTTTTCCTAGTTATTAATCACATGTGATTAAATGCAATCACATGTGATTGATAGCAACAACTATAAGTATTTGACTTGTATTCCCCCCCCCCCCCCCCCCCGCATAAAGTATTTAAAACACTTAAAATCATTTCAAAGGTTGATTCAAGGGGTATGAACTCACTTGTGGTGAGTCGTTTGAATTGCAGTGTCGGCTACCGTGCTAGATGGCAAACGGAGACTGGTTTACACGCACGAGCCTAGTTATCATATAATAAGCATATATATAACTAATTAGACATATAATAACTTAAATAAATAAGTTAAGACACTTAGAAAACATTTAAACACTTTTATGAGTGTTTAAGGTTCAAATGGTTGCATCTAAGTTGCTACGGGACAAGGCAAAAGGGTTTGAAACATCAAAGGGCCTTGTATAGGAGTTCACCACCCAACAAACCCCATACCTTGGAGTTTATGGCCGTAAACTCATAGGTTTATGGCCGTGAACTCCTCAAAGTGTAGTTTTGGGTGTTTTGTGGTGCTATCTTGATCCTAGAACACTCCTAGCTTTATTGGAATAACACATGAATTAGTTTAAGGCTCTAGAACACCCCATATGGGAGTTTACGGCCTAAAGTCCTTCATCCTAGAGTTTACGGCCGTAAACTCTTGGATTTTAATTGATTTGAAGCACTTAAACAACAAGGATTGCTTCCATGAATTTATCTAAGGCTAATGGGGACAAGAGGCACACTTTGGTGCCTTCACTTGGAGTTTACGGCCCAAGGCATGTTCCTTGGCCGTAAACTCCTTTCAAGGAGTGATTATTTTGTTTTCTTCCTTCCATTCTAGTCCCAAGGGTTCAAGGAAAATTGTCTAGAGGCTTAAGGTGTGATTGGAATGTATTTTACCCTACAAAAAGGGGTTTACGGCCCAAGAGGAGTTCTTGGCCGTAAACTCCTACTAATTTATGGTTTTGGAGGGTTTTTGATGTTCTAAATAAGCACAAGCAATTGAGGATTAAGTCCTTAAGCATATGGGGGAGTTTAGGGCACTAATTGCCCTTGAAAAGGGGTTTACGGCCCAAGGGAGTTCCTTGGCCGTAAACTCCAAGAACTTGTGTTTCTTGGATGATTTCTAGCCTATAAAGATCATACACAATGTCCTTGATAAGTCCTCTAACATGGGAATGGGTCTAGAAAGCATTAAAGTTCCATTTTGGAGTTTACTCCCCAAGAACGTTCTTGGGCGGTAAACTCCCGGATCTTGTGATCTAAGCATGCAATTGATGTTAATAAACACCTAACAAGTATTGAATCACATATAGAAAAGTAGACTCACAATATGGGATGAAAACCCGAAGATCCGTCAGAGAGAGTATGGCTTTTCTCTATTTGGAATTGTGAATAATGAATTAATTTAATTCAGAAAACTATTTATAGTCCTGGAATATTTTGGCAGAAAATATTTTTATTCCTGATGTTGGACTGTAACATTATGAAACTTGAAATGCCCAAGTTTCACAAAACCAGGAGTATCCACTCTCCTGATATCATCTAAAACATAAACCCTAATGTACACAAACTTGTTCGGAAAAGCTTGAAAATCACAGAAACTGAACTAGCATCTATTGAATAGATGAGGTTTGTACAATGGAAATTTCGGGTTGTCACACTTATTGGTTCCCTGAGAATACAAGTGATTTTGAAAGTGTATCAATATTTAAGTTGGTGAGCTCTTAAGTATGTCTTAGTGCTGGAAAACTTGTCTTTGTACTTTGAAAATACTTAGTGTGTTTCTGAAGAAAATCCAATATTTTCTATAGTGAAAGTAGTGTAGTCATGTATTTTTCTTGTATTTTTATACTGTATTAGTGTACTCTGTGTTAGAAAAATAGTGTATTGTATTTGTATTTGTATGTAAAACCCTTGTATGTATTCCTGGATACCACCTGTTGTAGTGACAGTAGTGTATTGTAATAGTCTCTGTGTAAAAACCTTAGTAGGAAAACCTGGTATTTACCAATTGTAGAGTAAAGTAATGTACCACAATAATGTTTGTATGAAAACCTTGTATGAATGTCTGGTTACTACCAGCTGTAGAGTAAATAGTTTATTGTAGTCTTATTAATTAAAATAAAACCATTGAAGTAGAGTTAATCTCGTAAACATACTTGTTAGTTATACTATTGTGAGTTTCATAAAACCATGCTAATATGACCTAGTTGCCTCTACGACTTTCTTCAGGCGTCGGTAATATGACATTTGTCACCCCCAGGAATGCTTGCCTAACTTTAGCTAGCAGTTTGGGTGTGGGATTTTCAGTCTCGTATATATCTATACACAAATCTCACCCTCTCCATTCAGGAGACTCTGGTTATAATTTATAGGACTTGAACCTGTACCCTGGTGGATACCCGATGTTGTGCCTCACAACCCTGTATTAACTAGTTTACGTATAATGTAGTGTAGTTGCCTTTTTCTGGTGTTTGAATATATATGTATAACCTTATCGTCACGTACTTGTAATATAACATAATTATAATTAAATAATTATTTAGTAGTGTGTTCTTGTACCAATGTGTTAGAGTAGTATTTCCCAAACTATACATATTATAGTTTGAATAAATGTTTTGATTCTGTGTATTGCACATAGTAAAATAATGTAATGAATCTTAATTATATATTCTATATTTTAAGTTGATGTTTTGTAGTGAAATAAAAATATTTGCGATCTAATTGTATAAGTAATTACTGTTATGCTTGACATAATACAAAAGGGGTTAAACATATATAAAATATTTTTAGGAAGTGTAGCGAAGGCATGTTTTGAAACAATTGCAAGGGTTTTTAAAGTATTTCAAAATATTTGTTTAAACACAATAGTCCTTGTGTTTTACTTGTATCCCCCATTAAAAACATTAAAAATGTAAGGGTATAAACTCACCTTGAATGTGCGTTGGTGTCGGAATTTAACGTGGTGTAGAAATGATCCCTGGGTAAGCGTACGCGCTAGTAACGTTACCCTAAAAATAATTGTAATCGCCGTCGTATTTAAATTAATAATTAATTAATTTAAATAGTGAATTGAATAGTTAATTAATTAGATAATACTTACAAATTAATTTGGAATATTTGAAATAAAGGAGAAGGGTGATTTCGGTGGAATTGGAGTTTTCGGTGGGGGAATGGGATGAACCCGGTGTTCTTGTGTTATGATGGATTCTTTGAAGATTTTAAGATTATCTGAAGATTTGAAATTGGTTTGGATGAATTCGGTTGAAGATTTGTAGATAGGATGAAGATATGGGTAAATTTTTTATGACTTTTGAGAGAAAATTTTGCAAGAGTTCGGTGGCAAAAGGGGGAAATGAATAAGGGAAATCGGCCTTAAGGGTTGAGGAAATCAACCACTCTTTGATTAAAGAAACCCTAGGGCCGATTTCTCTCCTCTCCATCTCTCTCTCTCTCTCTCTCAAATCGTCTTCTTGCTAGTTGGTGTTTGTAAGCCATTAGAGGAGTGACAATTGTGACTCTAAGCTCAAGGAACAAGAAGTTTCAAGCAAGAAACTCAAGGTATTCTTCTAGATCCGATTTTATATGTTATGAATTGTTTGTTTACACTAGATCTATGAATGAAAGTCTTGGATACATTGCATGTTCAATTAGAGAAACCTAGATCCAAGCTTTAGGGTTTGCATGTGCACTTACGAAAGTTCTTATGGATCAAACCCATCAGTGGTATCAGAGCCTTGATTGGTTTCTATTGAATTGATGCATTGGTTGATTGATTGTTGCTGATGAGATTAAAACAATAACTTTTAATCTATAATGATCGATTAGATCGTGAACAAGTATATGAATATGAAACTGCAAGAACACAATATAAATAACAAGGCAGAACGAAATAATAAGAACAAACAGCTTGAATCAAACGTGTCGAATGATTAAACAAAATCCTTAGAAGAGCTCGATTAAGAACATCAACTGTAAAGGATTGGAAGATTACAAGAGAGCAATATCGTAAACTCTGGAACACTAAAACAGAAATCTTGAATCTTAACCTAATATGCATGCAAGCGATAACTTATATACAATACATAAAAGGCTCTCGGTAGGACAGGCCCAAACCGGAGAATACAAGGCTAATCTACGAGCCCAAAAGACGCAATACAAAACAGAACTTCAGCCCAACAATCTCCCCCTTTGCGTCAATTTGGAGCGAGACCATCACTTCTTACTTGGGCCGGCGGTTGAAGCTGGTACCTTCTTCTTCACGGTACTAAACAGACACTTGGTTATGGAAAGGATGGTCTGTCTAAACCGGATGTACCAATTAATCATATCTTCAAAATATTTGATGTCATCAGCCGAATTGTCCTTACACTGCTTGACGATAGATAGGACGTGTTCCAAGCAGGTAGTGGTGTAGAGGTGCTTGTCAGCTAACGTGAACAGACATTTCTGTCCTTCGGCTCTGGTGAACATCACAGAGTTTCGCCTCGAATCTATCTTGCCCATTTTCATCGTGTTTAGATCACTGGCCGATCCCACAGGCTTGACTTTCGGTTTCTTCTTAAACACTGCGGCAACCTCCTGATCCATTAGGGCCACCTCCATGACATAGCATGCCAGCATCCTTTTGACATGGTCTATGATGGGACCATATTCGGCTTCGTTTGTCAGCAAGATGTTGTACAAGACTATCCAATCATGAGGGTTCAGATTGGGCAGATCCGCCAGAGAGATCATGTGAGCAGTTCTTGCAGATCCTCGGATAAGCTTGAACTTGACGTTTGTGAATCTCCCCACGGCAAACGGCTTCATCACCCGAACACTGACAATCTTCTGGGCGCTCCATGTAAGGTATTGAGGGCGAGCGGACTCCAGATAAAAGTCAATGAGCTCCCTGTCAAGCTCATCGTTCGGATGCGGGACTTCGAAAATGTTGGAGAAGGCGTGGAAGATGAACGCCTTTCGAGTCAGCGGCATATCAAATTGCGAATCGACCGAGTTGATGCAGTCGAACGATATCACCGGCTCGAGCCATAGTATGCTTGGAGTCTCTATGGCCTCTTTTATCAGTCGATCCCTGGTCCAGGCAGGGAAGAGCAGCTTTCGGCTCTCAAGGAGATCGTTGGCTTCTTTTTGTTTACGTTCGGCTTCTTCAGCTTCACGTGCCACACGACTGACATCGTCATCAGTATTGCGACTGTTCTTTCTCTTTAACATGTCCGCAATAGTCTCCTTGTCTTCATCTTCATCTTCATCTCCTCCCTCTGCAATGTTTTTGCCCTTGTCCTTCACACCCGAACCCGAGGCATGACCCGTTGGGGGTGGTTCGGTTGTGTGAGTTGCTTTTGAGGTAGGAGGTGGTTTCGATCCTTTCTTCTCATCTCCCCCTTGTTTCGGAATGGACACGAAACTGGGTAGGCCTTCAATTTTACTCAAGAGAGCCATGGCCGGAGAGAGTTTCTCAGCGAGGGTACGCCTCACCGAGTGATTCAGAATGGGGTCGTGTGCTTCCAGGATGTTGGATAGAGCGGCGTGGACATCCGAAACACACGTCTTGATGATTTCCCTTTCGGATCGAAGAGCCTCCAATTGTTGTTCGGAGTTGGAAAGTTGGGTGCTCTTGACCTTGAGGGCAGTAGTCTTACTCGCCAGGACGTCCATCAGTTTATTTTCAGCCGCAAGATCCTCTTGTAGCTTTGCCAAGCGGGCTTCAATGGAGGCACGGAGTGCCGAGTTGTCGTCGCTAAGGTTTTGTCTGAGGGTAGCGAACGAGGATAACTCCGTCTTTACAAACTGGGCCAATTGATTAACAAGTGGTTCCAGTGTTGTTCTGGTGGCATCGACGCGGTCCTGCATAGACTGCAGCAGGATTGTAGCGTCATGGAATAGTTTATCGACTTTTTCGGTCGCTGCCTCACAAGCTCGGGTGGAGGCGTCTATTGCAGCAGTAGCAGAGGCCACTGAGTCATGTTGAGCCCTAGAGAAGGCATCAACTATCCTCTGAAGGGCAGCTTCAGATAAGGATGACTGCTGATTGGAAGAGGAGGCGAGAAGTTGATCAACCTTCTCGTTCAGCTCGCGGAGATGCTTCTTGGTTACAGGAACATCATCCTCCTCATCACTTTGAACTTGAAACGGACTATAGTAGACCGAATCAAAGTTCAGGTGATCACCACCTAGGTATTGATCATCGCCATCGGAGGCGTCTTCTGGAGATTGAGGTGGTGGTGAAGCTGGGGGTGTTATGGGTTTGATTGGTTCAGGTTGAGTAGGTGGGGGGTTAGTTTCGGGTGGTGGTTGGGTATGGGTTTCGGTTTGTGGAGGTTCGGTTACGGGAGGGGTTTCGGTTACAGGTGGTGTTTCGGTTGAGGTGGTGAATATGGGTGGAGGTATAGGGAATGAGGTTGGTGGTATAGTAGGAGTTATGGTGGGAATGGAAATAGGTATTGTGGGTGGAGGGGAAGGAACTGGGGATTGGTGAAGTTCCATCTCCGGGGTTGGGGACCGAGGGGGTGTGTTGCCTCTTTGTGGAGATTCGTCTCCTTGTGACCCCTCAGAGTCCGAACTCCTACCTTCGGATTCACTGGAGGTTGAGGAAAGGACGAGCGTCCGTTTCGGTTGGGTCTTCCTCCTTTTCGGTTTTGGAGAGGAAGCAGCCTTCGGTTGTTTGCGTTTCTTGGGAGTGGGTTTTGGGGCTTTTGATGGTTTCTTCCCCTTGTCTGCCTTCTTACCCCTTGCCACCGGTTTGTCAGCATCATGAATTGATCGCAGCATGTCCGGTGTCAGTTCCCTCGGACCAGATGGCCCTAACTCCTTGATCGCCTTGATCATACTGCTGTCTGATGGCACACTGCCATACATCGACTCCGGGATAGAGCCAATGAAGGAGAATTTCGATGCAGCGGATACGATGATCTTCGTGGTGTGGAACGTACCAATCGAAGACATCGGTGCACCGTCAGCAGTTTGGACGTCAAACCTGTCCATGGCCCATCTTGTGATCAAGATCCAGAACCGGGCCAACGACACTTCAGAGTGTCGAGAAGTGGAAGAAAGGCTCTGAATCAGCTGTTGCCAAAGGACAGACCCGTAATCGAGGTTGATCCCGTTGTAGACCCCATACATGATTGACAGGAAAAGACGACTGGCCCCGTCCGATCCTGAGCTTCGTTCTGACAGTCCCTTGAAGAGAACTGTGAATAACCCATTCCATTGGGGCGGTAGGCATGACTTCTTGAATCTGGCGACGGAGGTGAGAACTTCCGTGTAGCCCATGTTGTAGAACATGCTGTAGAGCATACCAACCGGAATTGTCTCCGGGTGAACACGCGATGGGTCAGCAGCAAACCCAAGCATAGAGCAGAAGCGGGAACGAGAAATCGACGTCTTGTGTTCCGCCACTTCGAAAAAGATTCTGTCGACACCCTTGTCGTAGTAGGCCGTCGCATAGACCTGAGATAGAGCCACCATTGGCACCGTTTCAATCCTGGACAATGCCGGAGCAAGTTGGGAGTACTTGAGGCATTCAATAATCGGCGACATGTAGGGATCATAGGCTAGTGGGTTCAGATCAATGACAAGGCATTGCTGAGGACGGATTGGAAGAATCTGAGAAGTAGCATGGACGGAAGAGGATTCAGCCATTGTTGCAGGTTGGAGAAGAAGATAACCGGGAGAGAGTTTGGAAGTATTTTTGCTTTGGAAATTATGGGGCAGTAAAGAGGTAAAAGGTGGTCTGGATGGGTTTTTATAGTAGGTGATAGGAGAGAGAAAGATCGATTCAAATCTTTTATGGAAATATGGAAGGGTATTTGAGTGACTGATTGGTGACAGTTGGGACGTGCGATGATCACGTAGGAGAGAGAGTGTCAGATTCCTAGGATTACGCCGCCCAATAAGCGCCGGTTCATAGAGAGGAACCGTTTCCATTTCCACACGCGCCATTAATGCTAGATGGATGACGCTTCAATACTTGCACACGCGTCCAATAGTGTCAGAAAAAAGCGCGGCCTCTTCAAATTCACGCGCCCGCCTTTTTACCGTCGTTTGAATTTCTATCCTTTGAACTTCCGCCGCGTCAGCATCTTTTGTCTCTTCCCCTTTTTAACCTGCTGTCTTTTGAATAAAACGCCCACGTGGATTATTGGTAACCACAACTTCATTATGAACCATCCATTAATTATCCAGCCTGTAAAATAATTAGTAACAGAATTTTGGAAAATCTAGGATTTTCGTGCTAAGAGTGTAAAAGATAAGGAAATAAAGCAACTCTTTTTGGAATAATCTGTGATGTCAATTATGACACGAAACTGATGATCCCGGGCACGAATCTCTTCCTTCAAGATCAAGAGAGACCTTAAAGTGTTAGTGTGGAATCCCGTTGAATTACGATCAAACATTTATTAATAAATGTTGAAAGGCTTCTTTTAATAAGATAAAATAAGGGTGGTTTCGCTTTGATTCATCAATTCAATTCTTGATATAAGAACGAATGTGAACAAAGTACTTGTGAGACCAGTGTAGTCTGTTGAACAAGTAGGTTGGAGTTGATTTTTAAGTGACTTGGATAAGTATAAAATCTCAGATTAAAATTATAACAGGATCCCATGGGAAGAAATGTTATGGTGTGTAACAATTTCATTGGAATCGTAAAAAAATTGAGATTTCATGAAGGTACATTCGTCAATTCATTGTTGAAAACTTGATCAAATTAATTTGTCACCGTCAATTTTTTTTGGTGTTGAATTTTGGGTTTCACTCAGCTCGTAGTGGCACGAAACTAAGATCATAAACACAGATGTTGCGTAACCATAAACCTCAGTGGTAGTTTCTGAGAGTCTCTAGGGTTACAGTGATGAAACGAATGTTATGGAGAAGTGTAATGGGGATGGTGAAAGAAGACATAGTACCTCTGCTGTGAAAGAAAGGACCAAGCAGGAGACTCTTAACTCATGTGAGAAGAGTGTGAGGTAGCTCACGATTAAAATAAATAAGTTAGCCTTATTGGGAAGACAAGGTTTGTGTATACCAAGTCGTGAAGGCAATTATTCAAAATCTTATGAGGCTTGGGACACATACAGCAGCATGCTTCTAGGGACACTTAAGTAATTCAACAAATATATCCCCATAAGTAAACGAACATACAAAAAAATTAAAAACATATTTTTGGAGTGTTTGAAATTTATATTTAAAAACAAATAAAATTAAAAAATAAAAAAATAGAAAAGATAAAAAAATAAGACAAGAATAGAAAAGATTAAAAAATAAGACAAGAAAAAAAAACTTTTGATTCAAAAAAAATGGAAAACCGAACCCGAACGTTCGGTTGTTTTTGGTTGGAAAAAGTTGAAAAACCGAACCCGAACCTTCGGTTGGTTTCGGTTCAGGAAAATTTTGAAAAACCGAACCCGAACCTTCGGTTGGTTTCGGTTCAGGAAAATTTTGAAAAACCGAACCCGAACCTTCGGTTGATTTCGGTTTTTGGAAAATTTTAAGAAACCAAGGAGTTTAGATATGCAATAAAAAAAAAATCTTTTTACATAAAGAAAAACAAATTTTGCACAAGAAATATACAACCTAGAAAAACTACCTTTGAAGTAATGAGCGAGTGAAATGGTTGAACCGAACCCGAACGTTCAGTTGGTTTCGCTTCTTACGTTTGAGATTGAGAGGTAGTGTGAGGTACTGACTCTGATTCCATCATACCTAGTCCTTGCAAAATTTTATTGAATGAGGCTTCTGGAAGAGCTTTGGTGAAGACGTCAGCCAGTTGATCAGTGGTTCTTACGAAGTGAACTTCGACATTTCCATCTTCCACATGATCTTTGATGAAGTGATACCTCAGTGCTATGTGTTTGGTTTTAGAGTGTTGCACCGGGTTATGACAGATCCTAATTGCACTTTCAGAGTCGCAATATAGAGGGATCTTCTTCATATTGAGTCCATAGTCTCGAAGTTGACTCTGGATCCAAATCACTTGTGATGTGCAGGATGCAGCGGCAATGTATTCCGCTTCAGCAGTAGACAGCGACACACATGTTTGTTTCTTGGATTGCCAGCTGACCAACTTCCCATCAAGAAATTGACAGCCACCAGTTGTGCTTTTGCGGTCGAGTCCACATCCTCCAAGGTCTGCATCAGAATAGGCTTGAACGAAGAAGCCAGAGTTGGATGGATACCATAGACCCAAGGAGGCGGTTCGCTTGAGATAGCGTAGGATGTTCTTCACTGCCAGCATGTGAGGTTCGCGTGGGTTAGCCTGAAATCGAGCACAATAACATACAGAAAACATGATATCAGGCCTGCTAGCAGTTAGATACATCAGTGAGCCTATCATTTGACGATAGAGCGTGATGTCGACAGCCGGTTTATCCAGTGAAGGAGTAAGTTTGGTGCCGAATGCCATAGGGACTTTGACTTTTGAGTCTCCCATCATGCCAAACTTTGCTAGGAGAGTCTTTGTGTAAGCTTCCTGATTGATAAAGATGCCTTCGGGTCCCTGTCTTATATTTAAACCAAGGAAAAAATTAATAGGACCCATTGAGCTCATTTCAAACTTAGTCTCCATCAACTTTCTGAATTCAGCTGTTAAGCTGGGATTCGTAGAGCCAAAGATGATGTCATCGACATAAATTTGAACTATCATAAGGTGGTTACCTTCCTTTTTGCGAAAGAAGGTTGGGTCAACCGAACCTTGTTTGAATTTGGACATCTTTAAAAATTTTGTAAGCGTTTCATACCAGGCTCTCGGAGCTTGTTTGAGGCCGTACACAGCTTTATCCAGAATGTAGCAATGATTTGGATATTTTTCATTCACGAACCCAGGAGGTTGCTCCACATACACCGTTTCTTCAAGTTCTCCATTGAGAAATGCGCACTTGACGTCCATTTGGAAGACCTCAAAGTTTTTGTGAGCAGCATAGGCCAGAAATATTCTAACCGATTCTAGCCTAGCTACTGGAGCGAACGTTTCTTCGTAATCTATCCCTTCCTCCTGACAGTATCCCTTGACAACCAGACGAGCCTTGTTCCTTATGACATTACCTTCCTTGTCCATTTTGTTTCTAAAGACCCATTTAAGACCAACAACCGAAGCATCTGGAGGAGTTGGAATGAGGCGCCAGACTTTGTTCCTTTCAAACTCATTCAGTTCGTCTTGCATCGCTTGAACCCAATCAGAGTGGTCGAGGGCAGTGTTCACTGTCTTCGGTTCAACTTTTGATACAAATGAGTTAAACATACAGAACTCAACTTTTGAGAATAAGGATGTCTGTTTTGCCTTCAGTTGAGATCGGGTCAGAACCTTTTCAGATACATCACCAACTACTTGAGAGATAGGATGATCTCTGGTCCATTTTGTAAGAGGAGGGTAATTCGGATCAAAGGATGGATCTAGTTCAGCGTTGATCATCTCTTCAGGCTCGGATTGGCTATCAAAATCAAGCGTCATATCATCATGCTCCCCCTCAATTGATGAGTCTTGACAAACGTAAGGTTTAGGGGTTTCTTGTGGTGCTGGATTTTCAGGCATTGAAGGACTTTCGTGAGGAGGTGCATCTTCGGTTGATGAAGGACCTTCGGTTGAAGTAGTAGAGCTTGGCTCCCCCTGGACTTGTGAGCTAGGCTCCCCCTCGACAGAAGCATTGTTGGTTGGAGATTCATCAGTAGGCGATTCTCCTTCATGCATTCTTCTTGCAGCATCTTCGACAATCTTCTTCATATGATCTATTTTGTTGTCGGCTGCCCCTGCTTCTGAGAGAGAAGCTTTTTCCGGTTCATCAAAGAGATCCAGAAAATTCTCGTACATATTGGCGATTGAGATTGTGACTTGACCAGTTTGAGGGAAGATTTCCCTGGCAGTGTCATCTATGGCCTGTAGCTTCTTGACATAGCTATCGTCGAAGGTCACATAGTATGTTTCTTCAATCCTTCTTGATCGTTTGTTTAGGACCCTGTACGCCTTTGAAGTGAGTGAGTATCCCAGAAAGATTCCCTCGTCGGCTTTGACATCAAACTTGTTGCGGTGTTCTTTAGAGTTAAAGATGAAACACCTTGAGCCAAAAACGTGGAAAAATTTCACATTGGGCTTCCTGTTGTTTAGTATCTCATATGGTGTGAGCGTGAATCGCTTGTTGAGATAGGACCTGTTTTGTGTATAACAAGCAGCAGAAATAGCATCAGCCCAAAAATATAGAGGTAAGGAAGCGAAACTTAACATAGTTCGGGCAGCTTCACACAGAGATCGGTTTCGTCTTTCGACTATTCCATTCTGCTGTGGTGTGTAGGGAGCTGAGAAATTATGGCTAATTCCCTTTTCTGCAAGAAACGCTTCAAACTCCCTGTTCTTGAATTCGAGACCATTGTCGCTCCTGATGTTGCGAACGACCTTCTTGAGCTGGACTTCAATTTGCTTGATAAACACTTTCAGCTTTTGAGTCGCTTCAGATTTGAGCTTTAGAAAGAACACCCATGTAAATCTAGAGAAGTCATCAACGACAACAAGAATGTACTTGCTACCACCGATGCTTTCAATAGATGAAGGACCACATAAATCGATATGAAGCAATTCGAGTGGTTCAACAACTTTTGTGTTAACTATGGATGGGTGACTTTGACGACTCTGCTTTCCCATTTCACATGCAGCACATAAATGCTCTCTGTCAAACTTGAGCAATGGAAGACCCCTAACATGACCTCCAGTGACAAGTCGGTTGATATCTTTGAAATTGAGATGAGAGAGTCTTCTGTGCCACAACCAGCTTTCTTCGTATTGAGCTTTTGATAGCAGACAAATTGCTGGGTTTCCTTTGATGGGTTTCATGTTCAGTGGAAACATTTCACCGTTTCGCTCTGACTTCAGAATCACTTTCTTTGTTGTTTTCTCTATGATTTCAGAACCTTCATCATCGAATGAAACTTTGAGACCTGTACCTCCAACAAGCTGAGATACACTGATGAGGTTGTGTTGAAGTCCTTCCACATAAGCCACCTTTCTTATGGTAAAATCACCATTCGTTATCATCCCATATCCCTTTATGGTGCCGTAAGAGTTATTTCCAAACTTAACGTTGCCACCATTTGCAAGAGATCTGTATTCCCTGAGTTCCTCCTTCCTTCCTGTCATGTGACGCGAGCAGCCACTGTCGATGTACCATTCTTCGTCAAACTGCTCGTCACTTATAACCTGCAAAAATTAAGCAGATTTAGGAACCCAAAGTTTCTTGGGTCCATGTGAGGTTTTCATGGGAACAGGAATAGTTAGAGAGATATCAACAAGATATGTTCTTTTAATTAAAGTTGTTTCATCTTTCTTTTTAATGGTGAAAACTTTTATTTTGTTAGGATTGGATTTGTTTGCTTTAGACTCAGGTTTGAATTCACCGACTTTCTGCTTTTCCTTCTTTTCAGCAGATGGACGTGGTTTTTGAGAACCCATGGAATTAGTGTTAGAGCAAGATGGAGATGAACAAGAAGAATTAGGAAGAGAGGATTTAGATTTGGATGGAGGTGTCTTCCTTGCTGATGACTGTAGGTGACCCTTTTGCTTTTGATCGTTGGTGGGTTTAACTTTTGAGTCTTGTTCTCTTCTGACTTCAGAACTGAACCTCTGAGTTCGGTTGGAGTTGTTCTTGGAATCGAACCTTTGGTTTCGGTTGAAATCCTTTTCAGAACCGAACCTTTGCTTTCGGTTAGAATTTTCTTGCGAACCGAACCTTGGCCTTCGGTTGGTATCTTCTTGCGAACCGAACCTTGGCTTTCGGTTGTTGGAATTATCGTGCTTTCTTACGAGATTATTTTCATACTTCAGATTCTTGTCCTTGTGTGAATAGTATGCATTCTGGGAGTGCCAGAATTGTTTCCTTTCAGAAAGGTTTTTCCTGTATCTTAGGTTCCTTTCTATCTTTTTACCCCTCATCTGTTTAGGTTGATGATGAACGTTCGCTTTCGCTTTTGATGTAACCTTTGCTGATTCCTTTTGAACTTTAGGAGTTTTTCTTTGAAACGAGGGAGCAGAGGGAATAGCTGAAGAAGATTTTTCACTTCGAGCTGTTGGCGTTGAAGGAATGTCTTCTTTTACTGAATGATCAACCTCTTGAGGAGTGTCTTTTGTACCACTTGTGCTTGGTTCACTGAAATTATCAGGCTTGTTCAAGGGTTCAGGTATGTATCTCCCTTTCTTCATCCAAGAGGTTCTTTCAGATAGGCCAACGGTTTCGTTTCCATTGTCAATAGGAGCTTCCCAGAAGAACTCATCACAGCCATCAGCATTGTCTTCGTTAACAATAGCCGTGAGTTCAGCTGTCTGATGTTCGGTTACTCCAGTCACTTTGTATACCTGATTCGGAGTGGTTCTGACCTTTTGATAGACAACAGCCTTTTCTACTAATTTCGGGGACTTTTGTTGGGACAATCTAGCGAATTCCACAGAATTTTCAGAAACAAGATTTTTGTGGTTTTCAGTTTCGCTTTTCACAAATTCTGAGCAGTCAACCGTATCCTCTACAGAAATTTCACTCAAGTTTTCGTCCTCGTTAAGCTCAGATGCATTTTCAACATCAATTTTATTTTCTGAGCTTACTTTGGCATTTAGAGAGTCAAACTTTTGTATGGTTTCGGTTCTCAGTTTAAGTCTATCATTTTCGTCCAACAGATTTTTGAGCATGTCCTTATGGTCTTTGGATTTAATGAAGGACTCAATTTTGTCCAGTCCAATTTGATAAGTTGGGTTGACATCATCAGACGAAATCACACTCTCACAATTGTAAGCTTCAGCATCGATTTCATCCTCCTTAAATTCTAGGAATGGTAAAATCATATGGTGGATCTTTTTGCCTATCTCACAGTCCAAGTGCAGCTGAGTAATATTGGAATATAAACGTTTAGCTATTAAACAAAAAACATTTCGTTGTTTTAACAATTTCAAATTGTCTCTCTGCAAATAAATGTTTTCGTCGTTGACTTTAATTAATTCCGACTCTTTTAACTCAATCCACATACGCCGCTCCTCACTCTTCGACGCCACCCTGCTTAATTGATCAGTCAGGTTAGAATTGGTGACTCTAGTTTGAGTTAAGCTACTATCTAAATAAGAAATTCTTGTGCTAACGTTTTTTAGTTCTTTCTCATATGAGGATGATGGAACTTTAGATGAAATAAAAACAGATTGTACCTTCTTTATCAGTTCATCAAGCTCATTGAACTGTTGGCTGAGTGGTTTGGCTGTGAAGCACATATCTTCTTGCACTTTCGGTCCATTGCTTCCTCCATCGGTATTGTATCCCCTCATTTGAGATGTGCTTGACACCATGAAGCATTTTCCACCACTGCTTTCCTCCTTAGCCATATAAGCCTTTCCATGAGTAGGCTTCCTCACTTCTTCGTCTTCTGAGTCAGTAGACCAAACTTCGGTGCTACCGAACTCATCGTTATTAACCGAACCCTGCACAATAAGAGCATTAATAGAAGGGTTAGCGGTAGACTTTTTCTTCCTCAACTCATCCAACCTCTTCTGCAGTACGGCTTCCTCATCCTTTCCGTCATCCTTTTCAGCCATCTTTTTAAGAACACAGTCCTTAGCATAGTGGTTCTTGCCACCACAGTAAAAACAACTTACTCCGGAATCGCCATCTGCCTTCGGTTCCTTCTTGGACTCCTCAGCCTTCGGTTCATTGTTTGCCTTTTCAGAGCTATAACTCCCCTGCCAGTTTCGGTTTTTGTTGCTGGGGAATCTCTTCTTTATGAACCTCTTAGGATTGGATACCATCATGGCATAATCCTCAGTTGTGAGGTCATATTCTTCCAAGTTGAGCTCTTCATCCTCCATCACGGCTTTACTTTTAGATAGGAGGGCCAACGAACCAAGACTGGACACAACGTTCTTCTCTTGAACAACAATCTTCTCTTGGGACTTTAGAATACCCACCAGTTTCGCCAAAGAGTATGATTTAAACTGTTCATGGGCTTTGACTGTAGAAACTACTGCTCTCCATTCCGATCTTAGTCCGTTCAAGAAAGTAACCTTTTGTTCGATGAGCTTCCTTTCAATGTCGTGTTTGATCATCTTGCTGAGAAGATGATTGAAGCGATCAAACGTCTGGGTCACGGTTTCTTCGGCCCCTTGCCTGAATTCTCCAAACTCAGATAGAAGCAAGGTTTGGATGGAGTGTTCAAGATCTTCGTCTGTTGAATACAGTTCGCGAAGTCTATCCCACACTTCCTTCGCCGTAGTGCATGAGCTGACTAGTCTGAATGTGTCGGACTGAAGGGCGAATCTGATCAACCTTAGTGCCTTAATATTGCACTGGAATTTATCTTTCTCATCCTGCGCAATATTCGTCACGTCCTTGAGCAAATCGTTGTATTCTTTTTGCGTCTTAATAACTCTGGATGACGCGGAATGAGAAAATGGTCCATTGATAATGGCTTCCCATATGAGAAAACCATTGTCCTCCGATCCAATCACGTAATCTTCAAAATGATGTGCCCATACTTCATAGTCATGGGTGTATAAGATTGGAATCTTTGTCGTCGAACCAATGCTGTTGGAAATATTAATAGGGTTTGATTGCGTTGCGTCCATAATGATCGTAATAACCTGTTCAAAGATCAGACTTGTAATAAAGCAGATTAGGGCAAAACAATAAATACTAAGATACGTCAATTAAGATGACGGCTCAATAAATATCGATGATTGCGGAAAACCCTAATGAAAATCTTTTTCACAGAAAAGAAGTGTATCGATTACACAGCCTCCCGCTCTGATACCAATTGATGAGATTAAAACAATAACTTTTAATCTATAATGATCGATTAGATCGTGAACAAGTATATGAATATGAAACTGCAAGAACACAATATAAATAACAAGGCAGAACGAAATAATAAGAACAAACAGCTTGAATCAAACGTGTCGAATGATTAAACAAAATCCTTAGAAGAGCTCGATTAAGAACATCAACTGTAAAGGATTGGAAGATTACAAGAGAGCAATATCGTAAACTCTGGAACACTAAAACAGAAATCTTGAATCTTAACCTAATATGCATGCAAGCGATAACTTATATACAATACATAAAAGGCTCTCGGTAGGACAGGCCCAAACCGGAGAATACAAGGCTAATCTACGAGCCCAAAAGACGCAATACAAAACAGAACTTCAGCCCAACAGTTGCTTGAAAATTCGATTTTTGTGGATCTACCTAGTGAACTCGGCGAGTTCAATAGTGGACTCGGCGAGTAGCACCAACTCGGCGAATCCATTGTGGTACTCGGCGAGTTCAATGGTCAGATAGAGCTTATCTCGGGATTTCTTGTTGTTTCTCTTGAGGATACTTTCCTTAACTGCTTTGTGTTATCAATATCCGAATTTTATGATATATATGAGTATATTCTTGACAAAACAAAAGATAATTACCATTTGAATGAATAATAATTTTTTTATATGATAATGATTGATTATTTGGATTAAATTGGATAATTATCTTGCAAGTAATATTAAATAAATCAAATATGGATAATTATGAAATTAATTGCTTGATTTAAATTATTTGTTGTTTGATCCCTTTAGTTTTGAAATGTTCAAAATTTGTCCTCATGTTTTGAAATTTGAATTTTGTGATTAAAAGTTTAATTTTGAAGAATTTAAATTTCAACCCCTAGAGTTTTACAAGTTTAAAATTCAACCCTATACTATTATATTATTACAAGCTTAATGAATATATATATATATATATATATATATATATATATATATATATATATATATGTATATATATATAAAATTAAAATGCTAGTCTTAACATTAGTAGGCCTCATTCACGAAGCCAGTCTATAAGGTGGGTATAAGGTTGCTGCCTGTAAAATAGCGCTTAATGGGTGTACACTCACACCCACCGCTGCTTGACTGGTGGAGGGTCGTTAGCTGAACGGGTAGGATAGGGCAACTCTCTCTCCTCATTAAAAGTATAATGTTAAAATATAAAGTAACTACATGTTTTTTAAATTCCCAATCATAGTTACTTCAGGCAAAAGTGAATTGATGCAATCCCATGAAATTAGACTTTGCACCCTTGCTAAGAAGTTAGTGGAGCGTGTGTGGTTTACCGGCACACTAATTGGTTCTAAGCAAAGGTGACAAAAGGTGATTCAATGTTTGTCATAGTTCGATGGAACGTGTGTGGTTTACCGACACATCGAATAGCTGATTGTAACAATGAATTCACCATGTAGATTTGCATGGTTATTCACACCCACTTTGTGATCTTCGACATCCCAGTCACAAACGAGTGGAGCATATCGAGATTTAATTGCCATTGAAAATTTCAATGAATCTCCAAGAAAATCTATGAATTCTCAATACATTTAAAACTTAAGGTTATGCTTTTCATGGTGAAGAATTAGTGAATCGTCATTCACTTACCACCAAATTATTTGCGTGTTAGATTACGGCATGCCTTTTCTAATATGTAAATAATGTTGTTGGGTCCTAGCCCTAAATTTTCATTTTGGGTGTTAATTAGGGATTCAATTCTAATCAAACTTTATCCTTTCTATTTGTAGATGTCGAACGCAAACAACGCTGCTGCTTAATCATTCACGCTAATGAGTCTTTGTCAAAAGTTGACTTTCGATGGATCGAACTTTAGAGAATGGATAAGATACATTCACACGATTGCGTGCAACGAGGACAAAGAGTATGTCCTCGATGAAAAGCTCGAGAAGGTCAATCCAGAAATCTCTACTCCCGAAGAAATGGCTGTCTTTGAGACCCACGAACGTGATGCAATGAGAGTCCATTGCATCATGATAGCCACAATGAACAAAGAATTCGAAAAGTCCTATGAGGACATCTATCCCTACGAAATGCGTCAAGACTTAATGGAGAGGTTGTTAGAATAGTGTCTAAGGCTGCAACTATATTAGGCAACTATTTGATCCGGTTGTGCATGGTCATTTTGGGTTGCCTTCACCATAGCAACTTGATAGGATGATTTATTAAGAGAGAGTAAATATTATATATTATGGGAATAATATAATGAATAATATATATTTGTTATTTGATTAATATAAGTCATAGAATTAATTAGAATTAATTTGGTGACTTAAAGAGATTAATTAAATAAAGGGTTATAAACTGTCAATTGTTTGATAGTTAAGCTTTAGACTGTAAATCCATTGGGATATGCTTTGGACGAATTCTAAGAGTGTTAGGATAGTCTAAATCGTCCAAAGGCTTATCTATGGAATGGATTTGGATAGCCTTAAGAGAAGATTATCCAATTAGGGTTTAGGTTGTAACCCTTAAGGAGTCTACAAGTATAAATAGACCCTATGGCATAGGGAATTCGACACATCTCCTAAAGTAAGAGAAACCTAGCCGAATTCCTTCCCTCTCCTCTCACCTAAATCATTCTTCTTGCTATTGGTGTTTGTAAGCCATTAGAGGAGTGACATTTGTGACTCTAGAAGCTCCAAGACCTCAAGATCAACAAGGAACTCAAAGGTATGATTCTAGATCTGTTTCAATGTTGTTATTTAACCTAATTAGTCATTAGAAGTCTTGGATTCAAAGCATGTTTATTAGAAAGCCTAGATCCAAGCATTAGGGTTTTGCATGCGCACATAGGAAAGTTCTTATGGCTAAAACCCATCAGTGGTATCATAGCCTAGCTTGGTTTTCTTTAAATTGTTGCTTGATTAACTGAAACAAACCTGCAAAATTCGATTTTTAGGTTTCTGAGTCACTGACTCGGCGAGTCCCCTTGTGCACTCGGCGAGTCCAGGCATCATGAATGGCCAGATTCGGGACTTTTTCATAATTATCTTATGGAAACTTACCTTAATCATCATAGATCAATCTAAATCTGATTTTTTGATATATATGACTATTATCTTGATCTAGTTAAAGTTATTTATCAACTAATAAAATATTTAATTTCCTTATATGATAATTAATTAATTATTTTAATTATTTTGGTAATTATCTTTCAAACAAATCTTGAATAAAATCAAATATAGATAATTAGGATATTAATTGTTAATTGGAATTATTTGTTATTTGATCCTCCATGTTTTAAATGTTTAAAACTTACCCTCAAGTTTTGAAATTTATATTTGTGATTAAAAGTTTTAATTTAGACAACTTAAATTTCAAACCCTAGATTTTAAAAGTTTTAAAATACAACCCTATACTAATATGATATTACTAGAACAATATATATATGTATAACTAAATGCTAGTCTTACCGTTAGTAGGCCTCATTCACGAAGCCGATCTATAAGGTGGGTATAAGGTTGCGGCCTATAAAATGGCGCTTAATGGGTGTACACTCACACCCACCGCTTGCTTGATTGGTGGAGGGTCGTTAGCCGAACGGGTAGGATAGGGCAACCTCATCCTCTCATTAAAAGTATAATAAGAAATATAAAGTAACTACACATATTTTTAATATTTCCCAATCCTAGTTACTTTAGGAAAAGTGAATTGATGCAATCCCATGAAATTACACTTTGCACCTTGCTAAGATGTTAGTGGAGCGTGTGTGGTTTACCGACACACTAATTGGTTCTAAGCGAAGGTGGCAAAGGGTGATTCATTGTTTATCATAGTTCGATGGAGCGTGTGTGGTTTACCGGCACATCGAATAGGTGATTGTTACAATGAAGGCACCATGTGAATTTGCATGGTAATTCACACCCGCTTTGTGATCCTCGGCATCCCAGTCACAAACAAGAGGGGCATATCAAGATTTAGACATGCCATTGAATAGTTTCAATGAATCTCATCCGAACCTAGGAATTCTCAAAAACACTTAGGACTAATAGTTTAAGTTTTGTGATGGAGAATTAGTGAATCGTCATTCACTTACCTTCAATTTATTTGCATGTTAGATTACGGCATCCCTTTTCTAGTATGTAAATGTTATTGTTGGATCCTAGCCCTAATTTTTCTTATTGGGTGATAATTAGGGATTCTTATTCTAATCTATCTTTGTCCTTTTCTAATTGTAGATGTCGAACGCAAACAACGCTGCTGCTAGTTCTTTCACATTGATGAGCCTTTGCCAAAAGGTCACCTTCGATGGAACGAAGTTTAGCGAATGGACAAGATACATTCGCACCATTGCTCGCTATGCGGATAAGGAGTATGTCCTCGATGAGAAGCTCGAGAAAATCAACCCCGAAGTTGCTACTCCCGCCGAAATCACTGCTTTTGAAACTCATGAGCGAGATGCAACGAAGGTACATTGCATCATGATCGCTACCATGAACTCCGAATTCCAAAAGTCCTACGAGGACATGTACCCGTACGAGATGCACCAAGACTTATTGGAGAGATATCACCAAAACGCGAGACAAGAGCGTTATGAGATTTTCACCAACATGATTTCCGCTAAGATGGGTCATGGAGAATCTCTAACTGTGCACCTGCAAAAGATGCAAACGTATGTCGATCGCCTTCGCAAGTTAAATGTTGACTTCGGTGAAGACTTGGCGATCGACATGGTGCTTCACTCTTTGCCTCCGATGTACAACCAATTTAGGATGACCTACCACATGAACAAAGAAGAGGTCACCCTAAGCAAGCTCCAAGGTCTCTTGAGGGTTGCTGAGAGCAACTTCAAGGACAAGTCTGTTGCACCTACTCCCAATCCGTCCGCTGCTCCTGTCTTGGCTATTGGTCAAGGAAAGGGAAAGAAGAGGAAAGCTTCATCGAAGAACTATCACAAGGTGAAAGCCTGAGATGGTGCCTCTTCTAGTGGGACCAAAGTTGATCCCGCTAAGCCCTGCTCTAACCCGAAGGAGGCAGAGTGCCACCACTGCCACAAGATAGGACATTGGAAAGATCAAGCCATCTTTCGCAGGTATATACACAATCAAATCTAACGATTCTAATCATGCTATTTCTTGGGTTCTTGATACCGGTTGTGGTTATCACATTTGTTCTAATGTGTAGGGACTAAGAAGAAGTAGGGATGTGGAGCAAGGAAGGATCAATCTAATCATGGGGAACAAAAGATCGTCACCTGTGACCAAGATTGGAGTGTATTCTTTAGTGCTTAGGAATAGTTTGGTTTTGGATTTGAACAATTGTTGCTATTCGCCAGAAATGGCTAGAAACATCATTTCATTTCATGGTTTATATAGACAAGGATTTAGATTTTCTTTTAATAATGAGAATGGTTCTATTTTGGCTTATCTAAATGGTGTCTTTTACTTTGAAGCTATACCATGTAATGGAATATATGAAACCGTTATGATTGTTGATAACTTAGGAAATGATGTTTTGAATATTGATTCTTCCACTAGTATGGATAAAGCATCCTTGTGGCATTGTCGACTTGGACATGTCAACAAGAAAAGCATAGCCCAACTCCAAAAGGATGGAGTGTTGGAGTCATTCGACCTTTGGGAAGATGACACATGCGAGTCTTGATTGCTTGGAAAGATGACTAAGTCACCCTTCACGAGTACATGTGAAAGGGGTGAGGGTCTATTGGAACTAATACATACCGATGTATGTGGACCGTTTAGATCAACCACGAAGGATGGGAACCGCTTCTATGTGACTTTTACCGATAACTATAGTAGATATGGGTATATCTACTTAATCAAGCAAAAGTCAGACACCTTTGAAAAGTTCAAAGAGTTCAAGAATGAAGTGGAGAATCAATTGGGCAGGAAAATCAAGATGCTTCGATCCGATCGAGGAGGAGAGTACCTAAGTCTTGAATTCCACGATTATCGCAAGGAGTGTGGAATAGGTTCACAATTGACGCCTCCTAGGACACCACAGTTAAATGGTGTGGCAGAAAGGCGTAATCGAACCTTATTGGATATGGTTCGCTCTATGATGAGTTGTGCTTCGCTACCAATTTCCTTTTGAGGGTATGCCTTAGAGACTGCCGCCCATATCCTTAACCGAGTCCCTACTAAGAAGGTTGCCAAAACACCTCACGAGATGTGGACAGGGAAAGCTCCCTCGTTGGCACATATCAAGGTTTGGGGTTGCGAGGCTTTCGTAAGACGAGATACTCACGACAAGCTTGAACCTCGAAGTGAGCGATGTATTTTCATCGGCTACCCGCAGACATCCTTTGGATATCTCTTCTATAGACCGAAGGACAATGTTGTCTTCGTTGCGAGGAGAGGAGTTTTCCGAGAGCGAGAACTCACAAGCCAAGGAGACAGTGGGAGGCAAATCGAACTTGAAGAGATTCAAGAGTCGATAGATGAAGGAACCTCTACCGCTGGCATTCAACCCGAGGAGGAAACTCCGGTTGAATCGATTGACGAATCCTTACCTCTTAGACGTTCCGATAGAGTTAAAGTTCATCCCCAGTTTTATGGCTTCCATATTATTACCGAAGGGGACACGTATATTAGTGATGGTACACTAGTAAATCTTGATGAACCTAATAGCTATAAGGAAGCCATGGCAGGCCCATAGTCTGCAAAGTGGAAAGAGGCAATGGATAGCGAGATCCAATCCATGTATGATAACCAAGTTTGGAATTTGGTTGATTACGTGCCCGGACGTAAGACCGTTGGGTGCAAATGGATCTTCAAGAAGAAGACCGACGTGGATGGGAACGTACACACATATAAAGCGCAATTGGTCGCGAAGGGCTTTACTCAAACTCCCGGAGTTGACTATGATGAGACCTTCTCACCAGTTGCGAAGATTAAATCTATTAGAGTGATGCTAGCAATTGCCGCATTTCATGATTATGAGATTTGGCAAATGGATGTCAAGACCGCTTTCCTTAACGGAAAGTTGGCTGAGGATGTTTACATGGCTCAGCCAGAGGGGTTTGTGGATCCGAAACATCCGAATAGAGTGTGTAAGCTTGAGAAGTCCATTTATGGACGTAAGCAAGTGTCTCGCAGATGGAATCTTTGCTTCGATGAGAAAGTCAAAGAGTTTGGATTTGTACGAAGCGAAGACGAATCTTGTGTATATGTCAAAGCCAGTGGGAGTATAGTAAGCTTCCTCGTTCTATATGTCGATGACATATTACTCATAGGAAACGACATCCCGACTCTGTAGGAGGTTAAGTCCTGGCTCGGGAAGTGCTTCGCTATGAAGGACCTCGGAGAGGCTTCTTACATTTTGGGAATAAGGATAGTAAGAGAAAGAAGTAAGAGACTAATTGGACTTAGTCAGAATACTTACTTAGAGAAGGTACTAAAACGTTTTAGTATGGAAAACTCAAAGAAGGGAGAACTACCGATACAAAGCAATGCCAAATTGAGTAAGACTCAACGTCCGAGTACCGAAGCTGAGATAGCAGAAATGAGCCGAGTACCATACGCTTCCGCAGTTGGCTCAATCATGTACGCTATGACTTGTACTCGCCCTGATGTAGCCTTCGCCTTGAGCATGGTTAGCAGATATCAAGGGAATCCTGGCAAAGAACATTGGATTGCGGTGAAAAACATCCTTAAGTACCTTCGGAGGACGAAGGAATGGTTCTTAGTCCTCGGTGGGAGTGATGACTTGAAGGTGCGAGGGTATAGTGACGCCAGTTTTCAGACCGAGAGGGACAACTACCGTTCGCAGTCGGGCTGGGTCTTTATCCTAAATGGAGGAGCAGTGACATGGAAGAGTTCCAAGCAGGAAACCGTAGCTGATTCAACGTGCGAATCAGAGTACATTGCAGCGAGCGAAGCGTCGAAGGAGGCAATATGGCTAAAGAACTTCATCGGTGATCTTGGAGTTTTACCTGCCATAAATGAGCCAATGGAGATTTTCTTTGATAACGAAGGCGCGGTTGCCTTGACCAAGGAACCGAGGGATCATAGTAGATCAAGACATATCGACAGAAAGTATCACTTCATTAGACATCGTGTAGAAGAAGGACAACTCGTAGTGAAGAGGATATCATCAGAAGATAACCCAGCAGATCCGCTTACGAAGGGACTGAGTAGGGTTAAGCACTTGCAGCATGCTAGGAGTATTGGGCTGAAGGATGATATTAGCATAGATTAGATAGTATTAGAAATGTGTAATAGATAAATGTAATTGACATTTGATGATTAAATAAAGGAGTTTTATTTATGAGTAATGTTACTATCTTATGTTAATTGTTTAGCTATTGTTTCACTTTGCATGTTTTGACTTCCAGAATAATTGAGTTTATTAGGAATAATCGAATTGTTCAAATGGTCCACAATCGTTCATATGTTGGGAGTAGATATGAATGAAGATTGTCATGAATTGGTGTGTAGAATGTCTAAATGGTGTTAGACATGGCAAAGGATTGCTGCAACGTTCATGAGTGCTTATGAACTAGTTTTGAGCATTGGAATAAACCCGCGCTTGCTGGAATGACCTTATGGAATACGATATAAAAGGTGATCGCAAGACGATAATATCATATGGTCTTAAAACCTAGATATATGGTTTATTATTTGTTAATTGATTGTACATTGATAATACGAAAACGCATCAGTAACATGGTGTTATAAAACGTATTGTTGTCTATAGTTGGTTAATGAATAAGTAAATGCATATAAGTCGAAGTTTATCTGTAACTTTTATCTAAGAAGGTAAAAGCGATATCTCAGCCGCTCGATGATTTGATTTGACTTATGTGTCGGGCCCGGTCAGAACTGAATTGATGTGTTCGATTAAGTTCTATGTCAAATAAATCAGAGATCGAGAAACCTAAATGCTTGACTAACCATTCCATAGGATTGTCAGCATGATATCTAACAGAGGACTGTACGTTCCCTTATCTAAAGGACAAGATTGATTAGATCAGAGTTGACAGCGTCTTTGAGAGCTACGATTGCAAACCGAATTATACCTGTAAATATAGTTACTAGACTTATCCAAGTGGGAGACTGTTGGAATAGTGTCTAAGGCTGCAACTATATTAGGCAAGTATTTGATCCGGTTGTGCATGGTCCTTTTGGGTTGCCTTCACCATAGCAACTTGATAGGATGATTTATTAAGAGAGAGTAAATATTATATATTATGGGAATAATATAATGAATAATATATATTTGTTATTTGATTAATATAAGTCATAGAATTAATTAGAATTAATTTGGTGACTTAAAGAGATTAATTAAATAAAGGGGTATAAACTGTTAATTGTTTGATAGTTAAGCTTTAGACTGTAAATCCATTGGGATATGTTTTGGACGAATTCTAAGAGTGTTAGGATAGTCTAAATCGTCCAAAGGCTTATCTATGGAATGAATTTGGATAGCCTTAAGAGAAGATTATCCAATTAGGGTTTAGGTTGTAACCCTTAAGGAGTCTACAAGTATAAATAGACCCTATGGCATAGGGAATTCGACACATCTCCTAAAGTAAGAGAACCCTGGCCGAATTCCTTCCCTCTCCTCTCTCCTAAATCATTCTTCTTGCTATTGGTGTTTGTAAGCCATTAGAGGAGTGACATTTGTGACTCTAGAAGCTCCAAGACCTCAAGATCAACGAGGAACTCAAAGGTATGATTCTAGATCTGTTTCAATGTTGTTATTTAACCTAATTAGTCATTAGAAGTCTTGGATTCAAAGCATGTTTATTAGAAAGCCTAGATCCAAGCATTAGGGTTTTGCATGCGCACATAGGAAAGTTCTTATGGCTAAAACCCATCATAGGTATCACTAAAGCGCGAGGCAAGAGTGCTATGAGATCATCACGAACATGATCACCGCTAAGATGGGAAGTGGATAATCGTTAACCGTGCACTTGCAAAAGATGCAAATATATGTTGATCGTCTACGCAAGTTAAATGTTAACTTTGGGGAGGATTTGGCCATCGACATTGTTCTTCACTCCTTGCCCTCATGCTACAACATATTTTGGATCACCTACCACATGAACAAGGAAGAGGTCACCCTAAGTAAACTCCAAGGGCTCATAAGGACTGCTAAGAGCAAACTAAAGGACAAGTCTGTTGCACCAACTCCCAATCCAAGAGTTGCTCCTATTTTGGCTATTGGGCAGGGAAAGGGCAAGAAGATGAAGGCTTATTCAAAGAACCACCGCAAGGGAAAGTCCCAAGATGGTTCCTCTTCTAGTGGGACCAAGGTTGATCCTGTTAAGCCCAACCCAAACCCAAAGGAGGCAGAGTGCCATCATTGCCACAAAACAAGGCATTGGAAGAGAAGCTGCTCGGAATATCTGCAAGCCATCAAGGATGGGAAGATCAAGCCATCTTTCGCAGGTATTTACACAATTAAATCTAATGATTCATCTCATGCTATTTCTTGGGTTCTTGATACATGGTGTAGTTACCACATTTGTTCTTATTTGCAGGGACTAGGAAGAAAAAGGGATATGGAGCTTGGAAGAATAAATCTAATCATGGGGAACAGAAGATCGTCGCCTGTTACCAAGATTGGAGTGTACTCTTTAGTGCTTAGAAATGGATTGAATTTAGATTTAAATAATTGTTGCTACTCGCCAGATATAGCAAGAAACATCATTTCTTTTCATCGTTTATTTAGACAAGGATTTAGATATTCGTTTAATAATGAGAATGGTTCGATTTATGCTTATCTAAATGGTGTTTTATATTTTGAAGCAATACCTTGTAATGGAATTTATGAAACTGTCATGGTTGTAGATAACCTAGGAAATGATGTGTTATGTATGGATTCTTCCAATAGTATGGATAGAGCATCCTTGTGGCATTGTCATCTTGGATATGTCAAAAAGAAGCGCATAGCCCAACTCCAAAAGGATAGAGTGTTGGAGTCATTCGACCTTAGGGAAGATGACACGTGCGAATCTTGTTTACGTGGAAAGATAACCAAGTCACCCTTTACTGGCACTTGTGAGAGGGGTGAGGGTTTATTGGATCTCATACATACCATAGTGGGTGGGCCCTTTAGATACACCACAAAGGATGGGAACCGCTTCTACGTGACTGTCACCGATGATTATAGTAGATATGGGTATATTTAGTTAATCAAGCACAAGTCAGAAACGTTTGAAAAGTTCAAAGAGTTGAAGCATGAAGTGGAGAATCAATTCGGCAGGAAAATTAAGATGCTTCAATCCGATCAAGGAGGAGAGTACCTAAGTCGTGAATTCCACGACTATCTCAAAGAATGCAGAATACTTTCGTAATTGATGCCACCTAGGACACCGTAGTTGAATGATGTGGCAGAAAGGCGTAATCGAACCCTGTTAGATATGGTTTCTTCTATGATGAGTCATGCTTCGCTACCTATCTCATTCTAGGGGTATGCCTTAGAGACTGCCGCCCATATCCTTAATCGAGTCCCTACAAAGAAGGTTGCCAAAACACCTCACGAGATGTGGATAGGGAAAGCTCCCTCGTTGGCACACATCAAGGTTTGGGGCTGTGAAGTTTTCGTAAGACGAGAAACTCACGACAAGCTCGAACCTTGTAGTGAGCGATGTATTTTCATCGGCTACCCGCAGAAATCCTTTGGATATCTCTTCTATAGACTGAGTGACAATGTTGTCTTTGTGGCAAGTAGAGGGGTTTTCCGAGAGAGAGAACTCATAAGCCAAGGGGATAGTGGGAGGAAAATCGATCTTGAAGATATTCAAGATTCGAGCGATGAAGGAACCTATAACGCTGGCGCTCAACCTGAGGAGGAAACTCCGGTTGAACCGACTGACGAGTCCTTACCTCTTAGACGTTCTAGAAGAGTTAGAGTTCATTCCTAGTTTTATGGTTTTCATATTACTACCAAAGGGGACACGTATATTAGTGATGGTACACTAATAAATCTAGATAAACATAATAGCTATAAGGAAGCCATGGTAGGCCCAGAGTCTGTAAAATGGAAAGAGGTGATGGACAGTGAGATTCAGTCCATATATGACAACCAAGTTTGGAATTTGGTTGACAATGTACCCGAACTTAAGTCGGTTGGGTGCAAATGGATCTTCAAGAAGAAGTCCGACGTGGATGGGAATGTGCACATGTATAAGGCACGATTGGTGGCGAAGGGCTTTACTCAAACTCCCGGAGTTGACTATGATGAGACCTTCTCGCCAGTTGCTAAGATAAAGTCTATTAGGGTGATGCTAGCAATTGCTGCATTTCATGATTATGGGATATGACAGATGGATGTCAAGACCGCTTTCCTTAATGTGAAGTTGGCTGAGGATGTTTACATGGCTCAGCCAGAGGGTTTTGTCGATCCGAAGCATCCCAATAGAGCGTGCAAGCTTGAAAAGTCTATTTATGGACTTAAGCAAGCATCTCGCAGATGGAATCTTTGCTTCGATGAGAAAGTCAAAGAGTTTGGATTTGTACGAAGTGAAGATGAATCATGTGTATATGTCAAGGCCAGTAGGAGTATAGTAAGCATCCTCATTTTGTATGTCGATGACATACTGCTCATAGGAAACGACGTCCCGACTTTGCAGGAGGTTAAGTCCTGGCTCGGGAAGTGCTTCGCTATGAAGGACCTCGGAGAGGCTTCCTATATTTTGGGAATAAGGATAGTGAGAGAACGAAGTAAGAGACTAATAGGACTTAATGATAATACTTACTTGGATAAAGTACTAAAACGTTTTAGTATTGAAAACTCGAAGAAGTGAGAAATATCGATACAGAGTAATTTTAAATTAAGTAAGACTAAAAGTCTGAGTACAGAAGCCGAGATAGCTGAGATGAGCTGAGTACCCTACGCTTCCGCGGTTGGCTCAATCATGTACGCTATGACTTGTACTCGCCCTGATGTGGCCTTTGCTTTGAGCATGGTCAGTAGATATCAAGGGAACCCTGGCAAGGCTCATTGGATTGCGGTCAAGAATATCCTTAAGTACCTTAGGAGGACCAAGGAATGGTTTTTAGTCCTCGGAGGGAGTGATGACTTAAAGGTGCGAGGGTATAGTGACGCCAGCTTCCAGACCGACAGAGGCAACTACCGTTCGTAGTCGGGCTAGGTCTTTACCCTTAATGGAGGAGCAGTGACATTGAAAAGTTCCAAGCAAGAAACTGTAGCTGATTCAACGTGCAAAGCTGAGTACATTCCGGCGAGCGAAGCGTCAAAGGAGGCCATGTGGTTGATGAACTTCATTCGTGATCTTGGAGTTGTGCCTGCCATAACGGACCCTATGGAAATTTTATGTGATAATGAAGGAGCGGTTGCCTTGACCAAGGAACCGAGGGATCATGGTAGATCTCGACATACCGACAGAAAATATCACTTTATAAGAAATCGAGTAGAAGAAGGACACCTCGTAGTAAAGAGGGTATCGTCAGAGGATAACCCAACAGATCCGTTTATGGTGGGACTGAGTAGGGTTAAGCATTTGCAGCATGCTAGGAGCATTGGGCTGAGAGACGATATTAGTTTAGATTAGATAGTTTTGGAAACATATAATAGATAAATGTATTTGACATTTGATGGTTAAATAAAGGAGTTTTATTTATGAGTAAAGCTACTGTCTTATGTTAATTGTTTAACTATTGTTTCACTTTGCATGTTTTGACTTCCAGAATAATTGAGTTTATTAAGGATAATCAAATTATTCAAATAGTCCACAATCGTTCATATATTGGAAGTAGGTATGAATGAAGATTGTCATGAATTGGTGTGTAGATTGTCTAAATGGTATTAGACATAGCAAAGGTTTGTTGCAACGTTCATGTGTGCTTATTAACAAGTTTTGAGCATTGGAATAAACCTGTGCTTGCTGGAATCACTTTATGGAATGTACCGCAAGTGATCGCAAGACGATAATATCATATGGTCTTAAAACCAAGATATATGGTTTTTTATTTACTAATTGGTTGTACATTTATAATGCGACACTGCATCAGTAAATTGATGTCATAAAACGCATTGTTGTGTATAGTTGATTATTGAATAAGTAAATGCATATAACTCGAAGTTTATCTATTACTTTTATCCTAAGAGGGTAAAAGCGATATCACGGCCTCTCGATAATTTGATTTGACTTATGTGTCGGGCCCGGTCAGGACTGAATTGATGTGTTCAATTAAGTTCTATGTCAAATAAATCTGAGATCGAGAAACTAATTGCTAGACAATAAGTATGACAATGTTTCATGAGATTGTCTGCACGATATCAAAACAGAGGACTATACGATCCCGTCTAAAGGACAGGATACCGATAAGATTAGAGTTGACAGCGTCTTTGAGAGCTATGATTGCTAATCGGATTGTGTTTGCATTTATATAGTTACTAGACTTATCCAAGTGGGATACTGTTGGATTAGTGTCTAAGGCTGTAACTATATTTTGGTAAGTACTTGATCCTGTTGTGAATGGTCCTTTTGGGTTGCCTTGACCATAGCAACTTGACAGGATGGTTTATATAGAGAAGAAGAGATATTATTATTAATGAATTATAAGAATAATATGTTAAAAGAATAATAATATTATTTGATTAGTATAAGTCATAAATTAATTAGGAATTAATTTGGTGACTTAAAGAGATTAATTGAATAAAGGGGCTTAAACTGTCAAATGTATGATAGTTGTGTTTTGGGCTATGAATCCTTATGGATAATAAGGGGGACGATTTTTTGGATAAAGATATCTTAAATCGTCAAAGGTTATCATGTAGAAGGATCTTTAGATTGCTTAGAGGCTAAGTTATCCAATTAGGGTTTAGGGTGAAACCCTAGGAGCTCATAGTATAAATAGGCTTTAAGGGTTGAGGAAATTGACCACTCTTTGATTAAAGAAACCCTAGGGCCAATTTCTCTCATCTCTCTCTCTCTCTCTCTCTCTCTCGAATCATCTTCTTGATAGTTGGTGTTTTTAAGCCATTAGAGGAGTGACAATTGTGACTCTACGCTCCAAGAACAAGAAGTTTCAAGCAAGCAACTCAAGGTATTCTTCTAGATCCGATTTTATATGTTATGAATTGTTTATTTACACTAGATCTATGAATGAAAGTCTTGGATACATTGCATGTTCAATTAGAGAAACCTAGATCCAAGCTTTAGGGTTTGCATGTGCACTTAGGAAAGTTCTTATGTATCAAACCCATCACCTAAGTCACGACGTGGGGGTCCAAAACCCACGACGTGGGGGTCCAAAATCCATACTGTAAATAGCAGGTCCGACTTCAGCCATTCTTCACGAAAACTTCTTCCCTTTCTCACCTTTGGTGAGGCCATCTTGCACCCCGAGCCCCGACGATCTCAGACGTTGACCGTTTTGCTTAGATAACATAAAATCACGCTACTAGGGTGAGTTTCACGGCCCTACTTTCTAATATTTCAGGGAAAAACACATGCTAGTTATTGTATATATATGTTATTATTATGTCTATATGATAGTATATAGTTATGATAATCGAGATATGATTTTTCTAAATATAACTTTTTGAATACATACAACTATTATTAACTTATCAGTATGTTAATTTGCTAATGTAGATCTTGAGTTATACTTAAGATTCTACATATATGTTGTGTGCAATATAATACCGAAGTAATATTCGAAAGTTCTAAATGTTAAGTTATATAGTATGTTGCAATTAATAGTTTTATGTCAAGTTAAAACTATATATGTTATATGTTGTCAAGATAAAACTAGATATATTATATGTTGCTATTAATAGTTTTATGTCAAGACAAAACTAGATATGTTATATGTTGTTATTATTAGTTTTATGTCAAGATAAAACTAGATATGTTATATGTTGTTATTATTAGTTTTATGTCAAGATAAAACTGGATATGTTATATGTTATTATTGTTAGTTTCATGTCAAGATAAAACTTGGTATTGTTATTGATATTTTTTTGTCAAGATAAAACTAGAAACGTTATATGTTGCTATTATTGGTTTTAGGTCAAGATAAAACCTGGTTTTTACTTTAAGATATAGCTGTTATACTGCCTAAATATTATGAAGTTAGGAGTAATGTTTAAAAGCATAGTCTAGTAACTTAAGGTTTTAGACATACAGATTCTTTTGTTATTAGAGATATAGGAAAACCCTCAAAGTCTACATGAGTAATTGTATTCATCAACTAAGATTGGGGATCTTAGCGGAAATCCTCTGAATTGTAATCGTTAATTCCGTGTGAGCGAGGAACTCGTGTATAATTAGTATACGGTCTAACCACCCCACTTGTGACTTTTAGCTACAGTCAACCAAAAACAAGTGATGAACTATCCTTTTATTTGTTATTATTCCGGCGTCAATGAAGCGTACGGTGTTGTTTCTCATGTTAAATCATGAGTGTATTTGTTCTCATGGTAAATCATGAGTGTATTGTTCTATCAGAGGTATTATGTCATAGCAGGGGTTACAGGCTCATGGTAGCAAATTGTAGAAACATTATACCTTGTCGTATACAAGTATTAATGTTAAGTATAAGTTTCCCCTACTTATACCTTAAGATTAAGAAATGTTTAGGTATAACACTTAAATGATAAGTATATTGTTATACCTAATGTTGGAGAGTCAAAATGATACTTTCAAAACTATACTTTTGAATGTGTAAAAATGTATTAGTTTATGGAGTCAAAACCTATGGACTCACCAACTTTATGTTGACGTATTTTAAAATGCATGTGTTTTCAGGAATTTGAAAAGCTGGAATGTATTCGAACAAAAGAAGTTTTACTAGTATCTTTATATTCATTAAGAAGTTTGCCCTGGTCAGATATTATGTAATAAATACTAGGAAAACAATAGTGTACATTTCAATCATCAATAAAGGTATGTATTTTCTTTAAGTATTGTTCAATGTATGTTATATAACTGTGATATGAAAAATGACGATACACTACCCGGTGTTTCCGCCGACGGCCGGGGTGTGACAGAAATCATATTATTTAATTAGTATTGATCGGTAATTAATTTGGAATTAATTTAATGGTCAAAAGATATTGATTAAATAATTGGGGACTGATATTGCAACGCACTGATAGTTGCAATCGGGCTGATGGATCACCTTGGAATAAGGTTGGACGAGTTTTATGAAAAGCCAATGAAGAATTCATCCAAGGGGTATTCTAGCAGGTGTCCATGGGCTGCTTAAGGCCTAAGCAGTTATATTAGGGTTTCCACCTAAAACCCTAGCAGCCACAAGTATAAATAGACCCCAATATTAAGGATTTTCGCCTCATGCTTTATGAAAACCTAAGGTGGCCGAAATTCTTCTCTCCTAAGGCATTCCTCTTACATTGGGTGTTTGTTACTCCATTAGAAGTGCAACACTTGGGGCACTAGGCTTTCAGAAGTCAAGATCATGAAAGATTGTTCTTGTTATTGCTACATAGCAAGTAATGTAAAGTTCCTAACCCTAATCATATGTGATTTTCGAATTGTGTATGCTAGCTCATAGGGTTATTGCCTTGGTATTCATAGTTGTATGTTCAATAGATAAAAACGTAGATCCAAAGCAATTAGGGTTGCATGTATACCATAGGATTGTTGTTATGCTCAAAACCCATCATGATCGACATATAGCCGTGAGATAAAGAGACCCAAGGGATGACGAAGAAATTGTTGGGCTTTGAGCATTCTAACACTCCTAAGTGTACATGCAACCCTAAATACCTTGGATCTATGTTTTCTCTATTATACATGCAAATAAGAACATCCAAGGTATTATCCTAATCTAGCATACAAAACAATGACTATAGCAAGATAGAATACATACCTCTTTGGTGTAGAAAGTCTTCATGAAGCTTGAGTGCCTAGTGCCCCAAGTGTGACACCTCAAATGGTTCACACAACACCAAATACACATGGATTAACTTGAGAGAATTCTACACTTCATGAAAATCGGCTAGCCCTTTCTTACTCTCTCTAGTGGCCGATTTTTCCCAAGAATGTGATCTTTATATAGTGTTACAATTAGGGTAAACTCTTAATTTTCATGGCTTTCCATTTCCTTGGATCCATGGGTTCAAATACACCATGGAGCATCCATGAACCATCCTATGGGTTTTAGCCCAACTTGATTATCCATGGAGCATTAGCCCACTATACAAGTATGGATGATTTACACAATCAACCCATATATTTAATTAGTCTTCTTTTGATCACTTAATTAATCCTAGATTAATTCTTGATCAATACTAATTAAATAATCTCATTATTCTTATTATTAATATACTAGAACTTATAATATATTAATAACCATAAGTGTCTTATTTCTCTCATTTAGTCTATCCAAGTGCATGATGCCATGCAACCCAAATGGACCATGCCGGGTCGGGTCAAGTCTTACCAATTATAATTATGGACTTAGACATTAATCCAACAGTCTCCCACTTGGATAAGTCTAAAACTATTATTGCGTATGACTTCAGGAACCAACTGGCAATCGTAGCTCTCAAAAGCTTCTGTCGAACTCTGACCTTGTCGATGAACTCTGACCTTTGTCAATGACTTGTCCATTAGATAAGGGATCATATATTCCTCCATTCTAGATATCGTATGGACTGAGAAATGGATTATAATCTTTCTCTCTGTCCATTTGTTGTTTCCTGATTTTCGATTTATGACGACTGACTAATTGAACAAATCAAATCAATCCTGGCCCGGCCGAGCACTTCCATTTGTCATCATCAAATCATCGAGGGGCCCACAGATATCGCTTTTATCCCGAAGGTAAAAGGAACGGATAAACTTCGACTCATATGGCTTGTTCTACTACTTGTTGAATCATACACAAAGGCACGTTTTATTACACTGAGTTACCGTATGCGTTGTCGTGCAATCAATGTACAACCAACTCATAGTAACAACTCATATCTCTAGGTTTGAAGAATATACCATATTATCGTCTCATGATCACTCGTGATAAAATCCATGAAGTGATTCCAATGAGCGCGGGTTGAAACCAATACTCAGAACTTATGAGCACTCATGAGTGTTGTAGCCCTTTGTCCAACACCTTAGACCTCTACAAGCCAACTCATGACAGTCTTAATTCATATCTACTTCCAACATATGACCGACTGTGGATGGTTTGAATAACTTAGTCATTTCGGAAGAATAACCCAGTTTATTCGGGAAGTCAAAACATGCAAAATGAAACACAATAATAATTGAATCCAATATGGTATCAACTCTTTGAACATAAATAAAACACCTTTTATTTATCACCATATGATTACACATTATTCATTGCATACTGTTTCAGCTATCAACTTTATTCTTGAATTTAAAACAATAGTTGTCCCATGCTCCAAGCATGTACACTATGTTTTCTAAACACTAGTCATGCCATACACAAAGTATGCATACTATGTTTGTCTATGATCTTTACTTTGTGAACTAGATCAATTGAACATAACTTCAATGATTCTCTTTTCACAGTCCCAAATCCTTACTGCAAATGCAAGAATTCCAAATTCATGCCATTTACTGAAATCTGTTAGATTCTAAACTTATATGCATTGATCTTCTTGTAATGATTATGTACAAAATCAGAAAAACTTGACAACAATCATTACAGAGCATTCCAAAGGAGATCAACTCCTTGGAAACATCCTTCTTGCATTAAGTTTCCTTAATCTTACACAGATTGAAAAATCTAACTTTGAAACATTTCAAGATTCCATTTTTGACTATCACTTCTGAACAAGAGTTGCCTCCTTACAGACTATGTCAATATGGTCCTTCCAAAATTATCACTATACTTCCAATTGTCCTTGAGTAACCAATCTTTGGTAAACCTTAGATTGTCCTCGACAATTGTTTAATCCTTTTAGTCCTATCCAGTTCTAAACCTTTTCCCTTCTTAATGCCCCAGGCATTTGGAAAATTTTAGAAAGGGTGAATATAGCACATGTAATCGATCCTATATCCGAAGCATATGGGACACAATTCATGATGTCTCACATAAAGACTAAACCAGTCTTTTGCTATAATGTTTCCATTTCAATTTGCCAAGTTCTCATAATTCAGATTATGAAAAGGGATGCCGTAATCATAATCGAATTTTAGAACGCAAATAATGGACTCATATACAGAATTTCCAACATGAAATTCATATATATCCTTGACTAAATGATTAAAACCTCACGATCTAAGCTTATAGATTTGAGATGAAGTATAATTTCCTCTCCCTTAATTATAGCAAGACAACTTTTCCTAATTGAAACCTTTTGTTTTCTATAATTAACATTGCTAATCTTGCAATACTTATCATAATTATCATGCTCCCACTAACATGATGATTATTAGCATAACACTTATGCTCCCACTAGCTCTGACATGTATTCAGAAATCAGTTGACTTTCTTCCAAAGTTCAGATTTCTGATACTAGATTGTTTTGATAAGACCTTATCAAAAACATACACCTTCCCTTAGATAGCACACTTGTGTGTCTAAACAATTATGAAGAGGTATGTCGTAATCATAATGGTTACACCTTTTTGCCACTTCTCACAAGTCCAGGTTAGTGTGCCGGTAAACTACACACGCTCCACTAACGACTTTGAGAATGTAAATATCACAATTGCTATCTAGCTAAAATCTACTTAGTGAAAGTGTTTCCTCACCATCATTTTCATGAATCGGAGAGAAACCTTATGACACTTAGATTTTTATGGTGTATGAGTTCCTACCCATATGAATTTGTCAAAACCATAATCACGAGACACAGATAATGACAAATCCAAAACCATATGGATTGAACTCAATCTTAATTTCTTGCCACCTGGCAGCTCAAGGGCCTGCCATTGCTTCCAAGTAGTTGTGCAACCAATTGAGAACTCTAGGAACTCATATGCAAAGCCAACTTTAACTGGAATGGGCACAGATATGTCAACACGATAGGTTATAAACCTCAAGTCGTGTGCTAGGGAAGACCTTCAGGTTTTGTTCTTGATTAGTTCTTGAGACTTTGAAGACCTTTAAGACTCCCACTGTCCTCTTGACCTATATGACTCCCTTGTCAAATATCCAAGAGATAGTGTGGATTCTAATCAAGACAAACACTTCACACAATTTGCCTAAGTTGGTCTTTGTTTTATCCAAAACATCACAACTTACCAATTTCAAATGTACAAGAGTAGAAAACTTTTACTCTTACATTTGGCAAGTGTTTTAACCTTCTTTTGAGACATGTCACTCAAGTTACAATCTTGGAGTATGACTCTAAGACTTGTATTGGAACGAAGTATGACTCTTCTTGCACTAAGACTTCCTTAGAGAACTAATTGTGCTATGGTTTCTTAATCATTAAGATGATCACAAAAACTGATACTAAAGTACTCTCCCATCTTTTCAGATTTGAGAAACTTTTATCCTTCTGCCTAATTTGATTCTTCTTATTCGCTCTGCCTTACAGTGGAACCTTTTTTCCAATGTCTCAGAGTTGCACTTAAGCATGTAAGTATAATCATATTTACTGAGCTTTAGTAAACTATGACGAATAGTCTTATCAATTTTTTGTGGTGGACTTAATCAGTGCACAAGAATGTGTACTTGATCCTTTAGTCCTTTACTTGACTCACACATCCATGTGAACGAGTAATTAGTCTTAATTTTTCCAATACTTGAAAGTTCTAATTCATCATGCTATACAACTTGCATGATTCCAAGTTCCGGTCCAATTGAAACTTGGGTGATGAGAATCTTTCCTTATTTGGTAAATTTAGACATTACCACAAATGAAAGAATCAATTTCATATTTCCACTCTTGCTATTAATGGAATCATATAAGCAACAATTTTTCCTCAAATGCCATTGTAAGGATAAAATCAAAAATTTAGAACTTTGCGGAAAAACTTATCCTTACAATCCATATGAAAACTTGTTGTTATCTATTCCTAAGCAATATATCATAACTCCTAAGAAGTAGCTCAAGAATCCGATCTTCAAGCTATGCGATAGAAATCCATCTACGCCATCAGATTCAGCATATTCTTACTTTAAGTTTCTTCACTTTTCTTTGATTCTTAAACATCACCATGTGACCCAGTCACATCATGTATCAAGAATCTCAGAATAGAAACTTAGCAGAGTTAGATAGTGGACTTTACCTGAAGTAGAGTCAAACTTATTGACTTCAACATCCTTAGATAAATTTGGCAGCTTCGCAACCAATGCCCCTTCCTTTGGCAATATAAACATATGGACCCTTTGATAATGGTACACGAGACTATCACAGACTTATCTTTTCTCTTTACCATTTGGTCAACCGAGTTGACTATGGCCGATCCCTTTCCATTAGGAGGAGAGAGCTTTACTAGATGTCCAATGTCATCATTGTCAATGTCCATAAAGTTTTAGGAAGTTGATCTTAGCAAATAGATAAGATCTTTAAGGGTCTTGTCATAGTCTGTTTCATAGGTGTCCCAAAGGAACTCACTATGTGACTTAGAAAGTGATTGAACCACCAACTTTCTCAAGACTTTGACACCCAACTCTCCCGGCTTGTCAATATGTGACTACATCTCCAAGATGTGACCACACCTAGACCTTGCCTTGCCAATAGGGCTTGAGTGACCTTAAACTTTTCAAGAACTTGAGGGTTAGGGAGATTAATTGGAGGAGGAGAAAGAAGTATGATATCCATGGGACATCATCTTCATTAGGAAACCTTGTTTCAAGAGATTTGGGAAGATCATAGGTGTCTAAACCAGACATCTTTTGGGAGATATTCAAGATAGTTGATTTAAAGTCCTTAATATGACACCCAATTAGAAATATTAAGGCTAGGACCCAACAAACTATTTTATAACTTAGAACAGGTATGCCGTAATCCAAGCTATAAAATATTTGAAGGTAGGTGAATTGACGATTCACCAATTTCCACCAAGATAAACGAAATGTATTATTAGGTTTTAATTGGTTTTGAAACTCCTAGATCTTTGAGATTCATTGAACTGTTCAATGGCATGTTTCAATCTCGAGTGTGCCCTTCAGGTTTTGTGACTGGGATGCCGAGGATCACAAAACAAGGTGTGAAGTAACCATGCAAATTACTTGGTACCCTTAAGTGTTTACCCCTTAATCGATGTGCCGGTTAACCACACACGCTTCATCGATACCATGATAAACATTAAGTTACCCTTTGCCTACCTTGTTAAATACGCGTTAGTGTGCCGGTTAACCACACACGCTCCACTAACCGACTTAAACAAAGTGCAAAGTGTAATTTCATGGATTAGCACCTTATTCACATTTTTCCTAAGTAACTAAGATTGGGTATTATTAAGAGTTTAGTTACTTAGTATTATCATTAATACTTTTAATGAAGGGAGAATTCTAGTCCTGTCAAACCCGTTCGGCTAACGACCCTCCACCAGTCAAACAAGCGGTGGGTGAGAGTGGAAACCCATTAAGTTGCCATTTTATAGGCAACAACCTTATACCCACCTTATAGACCGGCTTCGTGAATGAGCCGTACTAGCGGTAAGACTGACTTTACTCTTATACATATATATATATATATATATATATATATATATATATATATATTATTAACTTATAATATTATAAAGTATAAGGGTTGAATTTTAATTCTTTAAAATTCTAAGGGCTAACTTGGAATTAAAGTATTCATAAGTGAAAGCTTTTCAAATTCCAGAACTTGAGGGCAAGTTTTGAAACTATTCAAAACTAATTAATTCCATAACTTATGTGTTTAAAGTAGTTTTAATCCAAAAACTCTTCAAGTTCCATAACTTGAGGACAAGTTATGGAAGACTTTAAACTAATAAAAGAACTAACTTTTTCTTTATTTTATAACTTATGGATTTAATTATGGTTACATATTTTATTACTTAATGAAGTGACTCTTGAACCTCCATAACTTAAGGACAAGACTCTTCATCTTTTGTAACCATTGCCAACTTTTATGAGTTTTATGAAACTTAAATGTGACTTTTCATATAACTTGAGGACAAGTTACAGAAACACATTTTAGAATCAACTCTTAGATTAATTTGGATTGAAAACACATAATCAATTAACTTTTCTATTAATCTAAGCAACTCATAAGAACAAGATAATTCAAATCAAACTTTTCATGTAATTAGTCTAAACCTTAAACTAATACAAAACATGAATCTATTGACAATTATCTTTGAAAATGGATTAGCATGAACATTACCACATCAAAAACAAGTTTATAAGTTCAAAAACAACTTAGGGTAATGTTCCTAGTCCATTTCTAGCTAAAAAAACTCGAAAATATGCTGTCTGGGGGTCCAACTCGTCGAGTGCATGAACCAACTCGGTGAGTTGGATCGAATTGATCACATTTTAGGCATGGACTCGTCGAGTCCTCTGATGGACTCGCCGAGTCAGATGATCAAACAGCACCAAATTCGTTTTTTTCAGCTTCTATTGCAGGTATAACATGAAAACAAGCCTAGGCTCTGATACCACTGTCGGGCTTTGAGCATTCTAACACTCCTAAGTGTACATGCAACCCTAAATACCTTGGATCTATGTTTTCTCTATTATACATGCAAATAAGAACATCCAAGGTATTATCAAAATCTAGCATACAAAACAATGACTATAGCAAGATAGAATACATACCTCTTTGGTGTAGAAAGTCTTCATGAAGCTTGAGTGCCTAGTGCCCCAAGTGTGACACCTCAAATGGTTCACACAACACCAAATACACATGGATTAACTTGAGAGAATTCTACACTTCATGAAAATCGGCTAGCCCTTTCTTACTCTCTCTAGTGGCCGATTTTTCCCAAGAATGTGATCATTATATAGTGTTACAATTAGGGTAAACTCTTAATTGTCATGGCTTTCCATTTCCTTCGATCCAAGGGTTCAAATACACCATGGAGCATCCATGAACCATCCTATGGGTTTTAGCCCAACTTGATTATCCATGGAGCATTAGCCCACTATACAAGTATGGATGATTTACACAATCAACCCATATATTTAATTAGTCTTCTTTTGATCACTTAATTAATCCTAGATTAATTCTTGATCAATACTAATTAAATAATCTCATTATTCTTATTATTAATATACTAGAACTTATAATATATTAATAACTATAAGTGTCTTATTTCTCTCATTTAGTCTATCCAAGTCCATGATGCCATGCAACCCAAATGGACCATGCCGGGTCGGGTCAAGTCTTACCAATTATAGTTATGGACTTAGACATTAATCCAACAGAAAGAGCATAGGTCCATTATTGATATGTATGGTTATCATTGCGGGTATGTAATATTTTGGAAATCTCAGTAAGCTTTGTGCTTACTCGTTAAGTATAATTGTTTTCAGGTTGTTCTGATGGTAAATGAGGAGGGTAATGTTTGATTGTATCTCATCCATGGAACTTCTGTGGAGGCTTCCATAATTTTGATTACTATTTATTGTTTTCTGATTTGGTTATGGATTGTCAACTAAAAAAAATTAGTTATTTATCTATCTTCGATAAATTGGAACGATTGTGTAATACCCTATTTCGAGTCGTTTCATAATTTGGGGTCGTGACCTGAAGATCAAGTATCGTAATGCTTCGGGATTTGGAAAGCGAGATTTAGACCCAATTAGATGTGGGTAATGTAGATTATGTGATCCAAGAGTTCAGTTTACGCTACGGATATCGGGGGTATAATGGTAAAAGTGATGGTTCGGGCCTTTCATACATTAAGGATTTTAGTTTGAGGTGTTTTAAGTCAAATGTAATTAGATAAGGTTTTAAAGCTCCTTATTACCTTTATGAGAATATAAATATCATTGAAAATGGAGTTGGGATGCAAACGTAATGGCCATCGAAAGATTGATCGGTTAAGAGCATTCCGTGTCCACTAGGCATACAAGGACTGTACGTTGGGCGTACATGGATATAGTGATCTCAAAGGCTCCTTCACGAACATTTTGTGTACCAGATGTACGTTGGGTGTTCGCGACTCAGTCTCAAACCCTGTAGTCATTCTCAAACCCTCTTATCATCATCCTCCCTCCTATTTAATCCTATGTTCGAAACCATAGCCTCTCTTGTGCAAATTTCAAGCCTTAGAGTCTTTTCTTAGTGGAAGTTAGAGAACAATAGATATTGTTAGATGAATTGCTTGGCTTGGAGCTTGTGGATCCAAGTTCTAATCATCTTCATCAACTTCCAGGAGGTATAAAGTTTCTAACTTGATGACTTTGTATCTTAGATATAGTCTAGGGCTGGTTTTGGGTTTGTTATGATCCCTTTTGTGATCCTTGTAAGTATGAGCTACTCCAGGAGCTTAAAATGTTATATCTTGGCATTTCTAAGGTTATTGGTGCATAAAAATGTCCCCTTGATGGGTTTTGATAAATCATGCTTAAGTTGTGTTCATATTATCAGTTTACTTGGATTAAAGCGGGTCTTGGGTCCCATTAAGATATGCAAAGAAGTAAAGTTGGCAACTTAATGGGTTAAGACCTTTTTAGAGGTTAGATGTGAGTTTGGATGTTTTCATCTTAAGCATTAAGTGCTTAATGAAAGTTTTGGTCGCCTTATGGGAACGATGGGCGTACATATGTGTACGCTCAGCGTAATAAATGAAATCCTCATCCTTGAGCATTATCGAGTTGTACCTTGTGCCTTAGTGGGTCGTATGTGGGGCATACGCCTGATATCTTCTTTTAGGCCTTTTTGGGCCTTGGGTATTTTTGGATTTCAATCTATGGGTTATTGTGTCAGATATAGGAAGGGTAAAATGGTCTTTTACCCATTCGAAGGATGGGATATGGTTCGGATCTTGGATTTTGGGAAATTACCTTAAATATTGATTAGGGATGTTTTTGTTGTGCTCAGTGTGAGGATTCTGGTAGCAGCAACACATATGTTGAGTTATCTGGGACTAAGGTGAGTCTCCTCCTAGTGTTTGGCGGGTCGAAGGTGATGGGTTTTGAGCATTCTAACACTTCCTAAGTGTGAATGCAACCCTAATAACCTTGGATCTATGTTTGTCTAATTATCATGCAAAGTTGAATTTCCAAGGTTATATTCCTATCTAGCATACATGGGGAACAATTTTAACTTGAATGAAAGATAGAATAACTTACCTTGTTGTTGCTTATGTTCCTTGAAACATTGTGAGCCTAGCACCCCAAGTGTGATGCCTCAAATGCCACCAAATACTCTTGGAAAGACTCTTGAGATAATACACACTTCTTCAAATCAGCCAAGCCCTCTAGTTTCTTATGTCTAGCCGATTTTGGTGGAGAATGGGATCCTTATATAGTGTTGACACATCTAGGGTTACACCATGCAAACCCTAATGTGTTATGACTCTTCATTTCCATGACCCATGGGTTTGTAACTCCCATGGAGCATCCTATGGGTAGTACCCAACTTGATAATCCATGGAGCCTCTTAGCCCACTATACAAGATAACAATGATTTACATAATCAACCCATATATTTAATTAGTTATCCTTTGATCACTTAATTAATTCCAAATTAATTCTTTGATCAAACTAATCAAATAATATTATTAATATATTAGAACTTATAATATAATAATAATCTCCAAGTGTTATTTCTCTCATTTAGTCTATCCAATTGCATGGTGCCATGCAACCCAAATGGACCATGCCGGGTCGGGTCAAATACAAACCCGAAATAGTTATGGACTTAGACACCTTATCTAACAGAAGGCACCAACACCGGATCATGGATTATTTTTATTTGGATGCTATCTGTCTGTGTGAATCTTGCATGTGTTTTATGTGTTTGTATGTATACTGGGAGGGGCCCAATGCCTAGTGGGGCCTGATGAGTGTGTTGTGAGGGGCATAAAATGAATGTCACGTATGGCCTGATGTTTATTTGATATGTACGGTATGTGGTATTTTGGGAAACTCACTAAGCTTTGTGCTTATAGTTTTAGGTACTTTCGGTTCAAAAGGGAAGGGCCCGACTTGATTGTAGAGCATTCACCCATGTTTCCGCAACTTGATGATTTTGGGATTGTACTATGATAGCTATTTTAATTATGATATTCTTTTGAATGATTGGAAAAATGATAGTTGGTGTTTTTGGTTGAATAAAAATTAAATTTTTACCTTATAATTTCTGGGACGTTACAAGTTGGTATCAGAGCCTTGGTTTGAGAGATTCAGGCACACTCTCGGGTGTGACTAAACTCTAACTGAGGAATTGCTAATGTTTTGAAAGAAAAACAAATTCTCAAAAATATTTTTATTTCGAAAAAGGGGTTGTGATGTGTGCAATCAGCTGAGCTCAAGCAAGTGATTCCAAGAATACCCATACATGTTTTTTATGATATATGTTATGAGAATTGCATGCAAGAATAGGGCTAAGGATATGATTAGGATTTCACGATTGGGAGAGATGCCTTTATATGCCTATTGTTTCAACGTTTAGAATGACATGCTAGTATGGATTTCAGGTGATTAGGATAGAATGACCTGATTAGCTGATGCGTTGGTTAGTTTGCTGATGCACAAATATTGCTTGCTTTGTGTTTTTTGGAACCCATAGTGATGTGAGGTAACTATTGAGTGAATATTTTAAGTCACATGTTGCAAAGGTTAAATAATCTCAAAGTGAAGAATTTGGCTCTATTGTGCAACTCTTGTTTGAGTCTAACCGTTGTAGGGTCTGAGTCTTTTACGAGAAGGATTATCTAAGCTTTGTTGCATGTGATTGCATTACTGTAGTACTTACCTAACATTAGTGGGAGTTCTTCAGCAATTGATGGCAGAGTGAGGTCAAGAACCTGGGATAGCCTAGGAACTGCTTTAGTGGGTTGGTTGCATTGTTTAGCAATTACTTAGAATACATATTTGAGAAGGTGAAATAAAAGATTCATGAAAACTTTTGAGGAAATCATGGATAAGTGTGGAAGGTAGTATTGGGCCCATACTACTGAAGCACATGATCCGTACTCGAATCGAGCGGTGTCACGAAGAATCTAGGAAGCCTGTCGGGTAAGGATCTTTGAGTGTGTTCAGATTATTATTTGGTTGATATTTAGAATGGTGATGAGCATTCGTGGAGAAGGTTCTGGTTCTGGTTTAGGAAAAGGTGTTGATGTTGAGCCGATTGATGAACGGATGTGAGCGTTTATCTTGTCAGATATATGTTATGGTATTTGGAGGCAAACTATTGTGATATTTGGTATGTTCAAGGAGGGGATCATGGAGATTATGCAAGTGTGTCTGGAAACATATCTCACTGCGTTATAGAGTTGTTGGCTGAGATACACGGGGCATTCCGGGTCTAGATTGCGGCAGGACAGTTAGGAGTACGGACTCACTCATTTTAGGAGTTCAAGGATTGTGGAGATCCAGAGTTCCTTGGGACGAAGGAACCCATCATTAGACGTCGATGGATCTCTAACATGGATAATGTTCAGCGGGCGAGCTTTTTCCCTGAGGGGTGAATGTGGGTTTTGCATCTTCTCGTTCGAGGGACGGAGCTCCAGATTGGTGAGAGGAGGTAGATTTCGCTTTGGGAGGCGAATCCATTGGGACGATGACTTGGGATGAGTTGCTACCAAATTAGGGCGGAGTTTTCCATTGAGGTGCAGCAGTTAGCGAGGGAGTTTCAGGACCATTGCCAGATGAATGAGACGGTGGCAGAGATCACCGCCAAGTTTAGGTAGAGGGCTCTTTTGGTCTCACAATACGCCGCAAATGAAGAAATGAAGAAGACAAGCTACCTCCAAAAGAGTGATTTGGAGTACATGATGGCTAGAATTCGAGAGTGGGAGAGTGATTTGGAGCACCTCTGGAAGAGGAAGCCAGAGCAGATTCAGATCGTAGTGGGACAGACGAAACGGTCCAAGACTCATGAACCGCGTTTTGGAGGCCATCAGGGTCGGGGCCATTGTTCCAACTATTGGAGGACCCATGAAGGTAGCTGTTGGGAGACAGGAAAGGGGTGTTCAGTTATGGTCTGATGGTTCATTTGAATAAGGATTGCCCCCGTGGATATGTTCCAATGTGTTTTCACAGCAATCAGGTAGGCCACAAGAAGGCCAATTGTACGAGGTTGATGGATGGAGCAATGAGTGCACCTGCTCAGTTACTTTGAGGATCAATGATGGTCGTGAGAGTTGAGCGAAGCCCCGTCAGTGAGGAACTAAGCATTGCAGCTTCAATCAAGGGAGGCCAGAGTTTCATCAGATACTATAGTAGGTATGTTATATTTTCCTTTTTTTGTGCCTTATTATTTGTATATTTATGTGCTTTTGAATCATGTGCTTGAATGTGTGAGGCATAATCTTTGGTCTAGCTCTTTGTTATTGCCTGGTTGATTTTATCAAGGATTGATATATGCCAATTTTGCATGGCGGGAGTTAAGAGTGGGGCACATCTTGTCGAGCTGCATTTAGATGGTCATGTAGATTGTTGTGGACCATTGATGGAAACAAATAAGGGGTATCTATTGGAAGATCAGTAGTCAGATTAGAGTGATTAGTTTAGCAACAAAGTTATAGTTTATAAGTGTTGCATCCCTTAACAGGGATAGATTTCATTTAGGGAAGGACTTTTGGTTCTGATTGCTACCGTTTCTTGGGAAGGAGTGGTAGCAAGTAAATAACGATGGTGACCATATGGGTTTGTATAGATACTGGAAGTGTCAAGAAATTTCCAAACTGTATCAGGTGAATATGGTTAGTATACATAGACCCTTCGGTAAGTGGGGTGTTAGGTTAGTGATCAGTCAGCTATGGAAAGGGAATTCATTATTTGTTGTTTTTAGTAAGGTTGGCAAGGTGTAGGTAGATCTAAGTGGGGGAAATCGTTTGGATTTTTTGGGATAGAATCAGGTGCAGAACCAGGAGGATTTCCATATCCTAGTCGAGTGGGAAGTTGGTCTAAGTGGAAGTTTGGATTGTGGTTTCATAAGGTTAGGGATTCAGAAACTTCCAGTGATAGATTGGTGCATTCGTCATAAAGCATGGTAGAAGTGTGATTAGATCCAGGTTGAGGGTTGTGTTAAAGCCTCCTTGCTTGTTCTTGTCTAATGAAGGCTTAGGGGTTTGGAGCATGACCCAAACACCTTATTTGGGTATAGTCAGATGTGAGTTGTAACGCCCCGTTCCTAAAAGTACTTATTTGTGAGTCCCCGAGATTTTAGAGGAAGGGTATTTTGGTCCTTTTGTAGGAAAAGTGGAAGAGAGGGCCAAATATGAAAGTTGGGACAAACCGAGTAATTGGACGCGGGTGCAAGGTTGAGTACGCCCAACGTACTAGAGGTATGTCCAGCGTACTCTTAGAGTTCTAAAACCCTAAAATTAGGGTCAACCACTATATAAGGAACATGTTGGTTCTTACCCTAGCCTCCATAAGCTCTCTCTTAACCCCAGAAACCCTAGATAGCCGTTCCACCTCCATTGTTGGGTGTGTTTGGCCTTGGAAAGCTCATTTTGGCAAAGGAGAGGCTAGAAGAAGAAAGAGGAAGTTGTCAAAGAAGGAGTTGAGTAGCTGGAGCTTATAGATCTGGAAACATATGATCCCTTGGAGCCTATCTGAGGTATACAACTTCTTGCTTGTCATTTATATTGAATAGATCTAAGTGTTCTGAAGTTTTGGCATCATTCTTGTCCCAAAAGTCCTTATCTTGATGCATGTTTTGAGTTGGTCAAGATTATCTCTCCTTCCAGACCTTTGGAGAGGTCTTGAGTGAGAAAAATGAGGTCCCAAGGGTTGGGGTTGTAACATGTGTGAGATAAGTAGGTCTTAATGGATTAAGACCTTGGATTAAGAGCTTTATGGACGTCCCAAGTGATAAAGTTTGAGACTTTATGAATCTTAGGCATATCTGGCCTAAGGATCTGAAGTTTGGGCTTAAGAGCTTAAGCCATTAAGAAGTTATGAGGACTTAATGAGCAACGAAGTTATGCCCCGCGTAGCGGGTCAATGCCTCGATCCCCAATCACAAATCAGTGTGTATGCCCAGCGTACCAATGAGGGTACGTCCAACGTACTCCTTCTGTTGGGTTTTCCGTTTTAGGCCTTAGGGATTGGGCTGTTATTGGGCTGCTGGATTTTGGGCCGTGACTGGACATATTGGATGAAGTATTATGGTCCCATTAGTTGTTATGGACCATATGTCTAGGCCCATTTGGTGTGGTGGGCCCAATTTAGTAAATTGGGCCAATAGTGGGCTTTGCTTCGGACCTTTGGACTTTGGGCTTTTGGTGGGCTTGGGAGCTTACCTAGTGTTGGGACAGATTGAGTTAAGGGTAAAATGGTCAATTTACTCTTGGAAGAGTATTGTGCTTAGCCTAATGATTATTTGTGCTATGTTGGCTAGTTCGGGATTTTCGGTGAGTCGGTGATTCGAGAATCTGCTTCTTCAGTTCAGAGTTTCGGCAGTGGCAAGGTGAGTTATCCTCACTATATCAACAGGGTCTAAGGCACCAAGGCTGGTCCTTTATCGGATTGAGATCCGGGTATTTGTTGTTATGTTATTGCTTTGATATGTTTGCATCCTGGTAGCTAGGATTGTATATGTTAGAGAGATGGTTAAGGTCGGTATCATGTTATGTAGGATGATGCTATGCTAGTGACCGGTTAGGTCGGTATCCTGGTTAGGATGATGATATGTAATGTGATTTGCTAGATCGGCTTGTGGACTGTGAATCGTTATATGATTGTATGTTTATGTGCACATGTTTGTTTGGACTGGAGTTGGGTTGAGGCGGGTCTTGCTTTGTGTTGTAGGCCAAGATACCCATGGCGGACCGGTTGTCCCGAAGGCCCAACGAGCGGTCCGGATAGGCTGTAGGGCCCAAGAGGGCGGACCAGACGTGCCGAGGCTCGGAGAGTGGACCAGGCCGACTGAAGGCCCGGTGCGGGCGGACTAGTAATACTGTAGACTCAGAGAGTGGACCAAGTGGATTGAAGGCCCGGTGCGGGCGGACCAATCACACTGCAGACTCGATGTATATGGCTAGACTCGAAGGTTGGACCAGGTGGACTGTTGGCCAGTGCAGCGGACCAGTCACATAGTAGACCCGCAGTGCGTGGCTGTTCTGTGTTCTGATATGTTATGGCATGTTATGCGTGTATGGTGTATGTGGTTGGTATTTTGGGGGTATCTCACTAAGCTTTCGGGCTTACAGTTGTGGTTTAATTTTTTTTTTCAGGCTCTTCAGGAGACCGTGGCAAGGCAAAGGTGTGATCGTACCGCTCCTCATGATTACGTCTTATGATGTGATTCTGGGAAGACTCTGATAATAATGGTATTGAAAACCTTTTTGTAATAACATTGAGAAAATGGGTTGTTTTTGAAAAGTTAAAAATTGTTGAAGTTTTATGGTTGTTACACGAGTTCAACTCATGAACATTATGGTTGGTTTGGTAGTTAGATGGTAAGACCATGGGTTGGGTCCATGGTAGTTACGGAAGTTTTGTAAGACTACGTGGCAGCCGTAGCATTAATAAGGTTGAACGAAAGTTATGGAAGTGTTGCAAGACTACAGGGCAGTCGTAGCACTTACAAAATTGATAGGCTGTTGGGGGAGTGGTGCAGGGTTATGGGGTAGCCATTGCAGACATACGGATGATAAGTTGTCAGGGAAGTGTTGTAAGTATGTGAGGGGATCGTAGCATTTACTAGAATGAGGTAGGCCATTGTAGGAGTGGTCGTTAGGCAGAGGAAAGATTAGTGCATGCCTGAGTCGAGCGGGAGAGTATTGCCGGAGGCTTTCTCATTGATTGGTATGACAATCATTGGATCTGTGGAAAGTTTACTCCTATACAACACTTGATTAGGTAAGACCCGTGGGCGAGGCCCGTTCGATTATGCAAGACTAGGTGGGACCCGTTGGTGAGGCCCGTTTGGTTATGATAGTATGGGTGAGACCCGATGGAAATTGGCTTGAGAAAGGTATTAGATCACGTCAGAGTGGGATGAATCTATTGTCAATGACTGGGAACCATGTGATGTGTAGGCTAGGGTAGCCCTTATCAGTTAGTCTCTTAATAGGAGCCTGGTAGTAGGACCTTGTGTGAGACTATCAGTATCAACGGTCGATTGGGGACTTGATATCAAGGTTTAGTGGAAGGTCTCCATGGAATAGGAAGATTTAGGTTAGAGTGCAATGTAAATCTTTGGATTCCGGGAGGTGATTTATATTCCGGGTTGGCAAATGGGTGAGATTCGTGCTAGGAGTCGCCTTTTTTATATGAGAGCTCATTTTATCAGCAAGTTATGGTCAAGGATTTTTCTTGCCAAGAGTATCAGTTGAATAATTTAGGATCGAGAGAATGTCTTTCAGTTCTAACTGCAGTAAGAGGTCCTAGTGATTGTCTTTCATAATGGTTCTTCTTGTGTTGGGTCAAGTAAAGTTGTAGGGGTTTCAGAATTAGCAGTGAAGTACTGGTTCTTTTTTCCACTAATGGATCAATAAATGGTTTTGCATTATGGAGTATAAGTCCTGTTAAGGTTAAGTTTGCGGTGGTAGCATCGGAAGGTCGTTATAAGTATGATTCAACCAATTCAGAGAATCGGGGATTCAATAACAAATCGTCGGAATAATCTAATTTCCTGGAATGTAGCATGGAGTCATTTTGAGGACGAAATATAATTTAAGTGGGGGATAGTTGTAGCACCCTATTTCGAGTTGTTTCATAATTTGGGTCGATGACCCAAAGACCAAGTATCATAAGGATTTGGGCTTTGGGAAAGATAGATTTAGACCCAATTGGATGTGGGAAATGTAGATTATGTGATCCAAGAATTCAGTTTGCGCTTTGGAGCCCGAGGATATAATGGTAAAACTAATGGTTTTGGCCTTTCATGGATTAAGTATTTTAGTTTGAGGTGGTTTAAGTACTAGACCATGCCACCGTAAAAATGTAGATTATGTGATCCAAGAATTCGGTTTGTGCTTCGAGCACTAACCCCAAATAAACTCCTTTATTCATACCATTACCGTGGAGTTTGTCTTTTTAAGTACTACACCATGCCGTCGTAAAAGCGTTTTCTTCCTCATGTGTCTACCATTAAGGAAGTCAAAAGGTAAAAGTTTTTTTTATTTACACTTTTACCATTTGACAACGGTCCAGTGCACAACGTTCCAATTTTTTCCAGTTTCACGCGATGGTAACAAAGACGAGAAACCACATAACGACAAGCAACGAGCAATGAGGCGGTGCTGAGCTCGTTGACGTTATGCCTTCTCCACGTCGACCATAACGAAGTCAAGTGTACCCATACTGATCACTCTCATGTTGAGGGATGAAAATCCAAACCATACATAACAGGTTTAGCTGACAGCTTTCGCGTACACTCATATCCATGTTATGCTTAAGATGTACAATCTGTCCACATGGCTCTCTACAATTTTCGTAGTTATCCTCTTTGTGGATTTTATTTTCGTTCATTTTTTTTTAATTGTGGCTTTATTTTTATGATCAACAATTAAAATGTGCATTATCTCATACTTATTTCAATTTCATTTTGAGAATAATCAAAGATATATTTTAGTAAAGGTGTGGTCAGGGTTGGCCCTGAGATTTTCGAATCGAAGCCCTGTGTAACTTAGTGAAAATATCCCTAAAAATTTCTTAATTCCATAGTCATGTTGGTTGTTGACTAAATAGTAGAAATGATAGAAAACGGATGTGATTTCACTAATTTGTAATTTACCCCTCTTGACTCTAGGGGTCAAGATAAATTTTGCTAATCACAAACCAAGCAAAATCTGAAACTTTGGAATCAGAAACAGATTCAAAAACAAAAAGATATGAAGTTAGATATCTAATCACTGAATTAGAAACAGATTAACAAAATGTTAGAAATATATTACATTGTAACATACTTGGATCTTCAAAGGTTATACAGAATGTGTGAATCAGAAACCCAGAACTCCAGAATTTCAGAATTTCAGAAAGCAAGACCGAGAACCAAAAATCGTATTCAATATCATGAAATCATAAACCCTAACCAAATTCATGAAATAAAAAACAAAATTTAGCTTACAAAACAAATTATAACCAGAACCATGAACTAAAAAACAAAACTTAGATTACAAAACAAATCAGCGAACTTACTTTGTTGGTCTTTAAACTTTATTTAGAAATCAGAACCCAAAACTTGTGAGTTTTTTAATTATGATGGTCTGAGTGAAGACACACCGATTAAGAGAGTAGAACATAAACCTAGTCGATGGTGAATTTTCAATTTTTTTATGATCGGTGGTGTCGTGATGATTTCATATTTTGAAGGTCTAATAATGAAGACAAAAAAAATAAGGCTTCAATTGATATTGCAGAAGACTGAAACAACCGGGAACAAGAATGTGAATTCTTGCCATGAATAAATTTATTTTCACGCTTCTCATCAATTACTCATCGAGAAATTAAAAACGAATTCGAAATTCCAGCTTTCCGTTCAACGCATCTCATAGTTGTTGCATTTTGATTCTAGGTCACTATTTGACTAACCTAAGAGCATTTGGGTCTAAATGATTATATGAATCTAAGCTGGTATATTGTGGATAAAATATTTGGGCCTCTGTAGAAGAATGGGCCATGTTCAACGGAACTTTCTAAACCCCTATAGGACAGACTCTCGGTGTAGTATAACCGTATAAGGATACCTATATGATATATAGCATAATAAATAAAAATCTTTTTGTCACACGTCTTCTTCTCCTTCATTTTGACACATGTCATTTTCTAGGATTTTTAGAATTTTTATTTTCCATTTATATTTTTTGGGTATATCAATTTTCGTAAAATAAATTTCCATAAAATTTATATATATGTAACGTTATCATTCTATTAATTTGATAATAAATTCTCATAAATGTTCAAAACGATTGGCATTCTTTCATAAATACTACAAAAGACTACATTAGGTTATGTAATAGGATTAATGTATAAAACATTTAATGTTTATATATTGATATTAAAATTTTATTTTAATAAAGTCAAGCAGTATAAGAGTCTCATACCTAGTTGGTTAATAACTCCTTCCACCCCACCATACCCTGTTGGTGATTTTAGTGTCACCATGTCATTTTACATAATTGGAACGAACATGTGATCTAAGGCGCTTCATAATTTGTACTCTAATATATGTATGGGTTTATGCGGAGTGCACACATGTATAATATCGAATTAGAAGTCGGTTCAACGACAAGTCGGGGGGGGGGGGGGGGGTCCGGGGTTTCCAAAGGGCCAGCGCCCCTAGCGAGGTTCAAGGGGCAAAGCCCCTGGCTGGGGTCCCACTGACCACGGAATTTGCAAAATAGATGAAAAATACATATAGGAACATAGCGGGAAAAACAAATTCTTGAGGGTGATTATGTTAAAACTGACGAAATTCGTCAGTTTTGGAAACCCTAAAATCCTCATTAAAATCCAGATTTCCTTGATTTGCTTCTAAAGCAACCCATGATGGCAACCCTAATGAAACCGTAATCTCATTTATTCTCTAAACGACTCTTCTCTTTGATAAGGGACACTTCTAAGGCTCCAAAATACAGATGCAAATCGTTTCCATGGTCCATTTCTATAAAGTTGGAGACTTAATGGCTTTCCACACCTCAAATGGACCCAAACATAAGTTATAGCAACCAACTTCCATGAACATGACCATTGCTTGGAAAAAAAATGGGTTCAAGACCTCTTCTATGGTTCGAGAGGCAAAATATCAAAGGAAAAGGGATTGGTTGGCATACAACCCATGGAGAGTAACTTATCCTTCTCAAAGGGATCAAAAAGACCCATAAATCAACACTGAAAAAGATCTAAGCTATGGGTTATCAAGCTAAGAGCTATTTACCTCAGAAGGTTGTCAAAGATGGATGAAATCCTAGATCGTGATCTTCTCCACAAGTCAGATGGCTCCAAGATCTTCTAACTCTCTTTTATATCACAAACACACTCAAAACCTCAATAATCTCTCAAGGATGAAGCTCACAATAAATTAGTGTTTTAGAGGACACGAAAGCTGGTAAGGGAGGCCCAAAAGGGGTTAAGTGGCTTAAATAGGATGCAAAACCTTGAAGATAGGGTTTCCTCCTCACAGACCTACTCGTCGAGTCAAGGCTTCGACTCGCCGAGTAGACCATTTAAATCCCTGTGTTCAATCTGGCATCTATCCGACGAGTTAGGGCTACCAACTCGTCGAGTAGAGTTTACAAAATTAATATTAAATGAATGGATGCGTACTAGGAACGGGGCATTAAACTTCTCCCCCACTTGTTTTAGACTTCTTCCTTGAAGTTTGCTACATCTGAAAACAACTCTGGGTAGTGCTCCCTCATCTCCTCCTTGGGCTCCCATGTCCACTCCGAACCCTTACGGTGTTGCCACTACACCTTCACTAGCTCGACCCTCTTGTTACTTAGCTCCTTCATCTTGAGATCCAGAATCTCTATTGGTCACTTAATGTAAGTAAGCCTGTCATCAACCTGAATATCCTCTAGGGGTACCACTGCTTAATCATCCACCAAGCACTTCTGTAGCTGGGAAACATGGAAAGTGTTTTGGATCTGGCTCAGCTCGGTGGGAAGATCCAATTTGTACGTTACCTTGCCCACCTGGGCTGTGACTCGGAATGGGCCGATATACATGGTGCCTAGCTTGCCCTATTTTTGGAACCATATGACTCCCTTCCACGGTGACACCATCAGTAGAACCATGTCGCCCTCCCGAAACTCCATGTCTGAACGCCGCTTGTTGGCTTAGCTCTTTTACCGACTCTATGCAGTCTGGAGGCTGCTCCAAACCTGCTGACTCCTCTCGGTGGTCTTGAATACTACCTCCGTACTCCCCATGACCCTCTAACTGAACTTACTCCAATAGATTGGGGTCCTACACTTCCTCCCGTAGAGCATCTCAAAGGGAGGCTGGTCTATACTGGTTTGGTGATTGTTGTTATACGAAAATTATGCTAACGGAAGATACGTATCCCAACTGCCACCGAAATCTAAAACACATGCACGAAGCATGTCCTCAAGAGTCTGAATCATCCTCCGCTCTGTTCGTCTGTTTGGGGGTGGAAGGCGGTGCTAAAATGGAGACGAGTACCCATCTCGTCGTGAAAATGCTTCCAAAATCTGGAAGTGAAACGGACATCTCGATCTGACACCACCAAGCAGGCACCCCATGACGTGCCACTACCTCTCGCACATAAATCTCGGCCAGCTTCTCGGCCGAGATTCTCTTCTAGATCGGTATAAAGTCGGCACTCTTGGTTAACCGATCCACCATGAGCCGTATCGAATCGACCCCACGTGCTATCGTGGGAACCTTAGAGATAAAATCCATAATAATGTCCTCCCATTTCCACATAGGGATGTCTAGAAGCTGTATCTTTCCGTGAGGCCTCTAGTGCTCTGCGTTGACCTTCCTGTAGTTCAGGTATTTCTCCACGTAACAAGCTATGTCCCGCTTCATGCAGGGCTACCATTAACCGGATCGAACATCTCTATACATCTTTGTCGCTCCGGATGGATGAAGAACCTGGACTTGTGGGTCAACAACCCATGACTGTCATAATCGAAGGAGGCCACCTGGCCTATAATACGCTCGCACTTTCGGCGCTCACCCTTCAATGCCTCAACCTGAGCATCTCGGATCTCCTCCAGTAATGGAGTAATCACTGTCATCCTTAGACAGATGTCTTAGATTAGCGCCGCTAACGCCTTACGGCTCAGGGCATCAGCCACTACGTTGGCCTTGCCCAGGTGTTAAAGGATCTCACAATCATATTCCTTCACCACATCTAACCACCGACACTGCCTCATGTTTAGATTTGGCTGATCCATGAGGTACCTCAAACTCTTGTGATCTGTGTAAATGGTACACCAGACCCTATAGAGGTAGTGCCACCAAATCTTGAGGGCGAACACCACCGCCCCAGCTCTAAATCGTGTGTCGGATAGTTTGCCTCATGAGGCTTCAATTGCCTCAATGCATAAGTAATCACATGACCCAGTTGCATCAAAACTGATCCCATGCCTATGATTGACGTGTCACAATAAACTACGAAGTCATCTACACCCTCTGGCAAGGTTAAAATCGGTTCCGTGCATAACCACTATCTGAGGGTCTCGAAGGCTGCCAGCTGCTCAGGCCCCCAGCAGAAAACCACCGACTTCTTGGTTAGTTTGGTCAACAAAACTGCAATCTTGGAGAAGTCCTGAATAAATCTCCTGTAATACCCTGCAAGACCCATGAAACTCCGAATCTCAGTTGGAGACCTCAGAATCTCCCACTGCATCACGACCTCTATCTTGGCCGGATCAACCAGAATACCCTTCTGGTTGACAAGATGCCCAAGGAATTGCACCTCGCACAACAAGAACTCACACTTGGAGAACTTCGTTAAAAGTCTCTCCCTCCTCAGTGTCTCCATCACCTCCCTCAGGTGCTCCTCGTGTTGCTCCTGAGTCTTGGAGTAAACCAAGATGTCATCAATGAAATCTATTACAGACCGATCCAGCATCGGTTTGCAAACTCGGTTCATGAGGTCCATGAACGCGGTTTGAGCATTAGTGACCTAAACGGCATCACCACAAACTCATAATGACCATAGCGAGTCCTAAAAATTGTCTTTGTTGGAATAGTGTCTAAGGCTGTAACTATATTTGGCAAGTATTTGACCCGGTTGAGCATGGTCCTTTTGGGTTGCCTTCACCATGGCAACTTGACAGGATGATTTATAATGAGAGAAGAAATATTATTAATTTATTATGAGAATAATATAAGGAATAATAATATTGTTATTTGATTAATATAAGTCATAAATTAATTAGGAATTAATTTGGTGACTTAAAGAGGCTAATTGAATAAAAGGGCATAAACTGTCAAATGTGTGATAGTTGTACTTTGGGCTATAAATCTCTATGGATAAAAGGGTGGACGACTTTAGGGTTTGGAGAAACCTAGAAATCGTCCAAGGCTTAGTCCATAGGGATTATTGGATTGCTTAGGGCCTAAGTTATTCAATTAGGGTTTAAGGTGTAACCCTAGTAGCCATTAGTATATATAGACCCTTAGGGTGGAAGAAATCGGCACTCTTGCATCTCAAGAAACCCTAAAGCCGATTTTCTTACCCTCCTCTCTCTCTTTTATCATCCTCTTGCTAGTTGGTGTTTGTAAGCCATTAGAGGAGTGACAATTGTGACTCTAAGCTCCAAAGACAAGAAGATTCAAGCAAGCAATTCAAAGTATTCCTTTAGATCTGATTTCATATGTTATGAATAGAATGTTTTCATTAGATCTATCAATATAAGTCTTGAATACATTGCATGTTCAATTAGAGAAACCTAGATCCAAGCATTAGGGTTTGCATGCACACATAGGAAAGTTCTTATGGCTCAAACCCATCAGTGGTATCAGAGCCTTGATTGGCTTCTATTGAATTGATGCATTAGTTGATTGATTGTTGATTGCCAAATTTGATTTTTTATCCCTCTGCCTGATGAACTCGACGAGTTCCATAGTGGACTCGGCGAGTAGGCCTCAACTCGGCGAGTCCATTGTGGTACTCGGCGAGTTCGAGCGTCAAAAGGAGCTAGTTTCGGGATTTCTTGCTGTTTTTCTTATGGAAACTTGCCTTAATCTTTATGGGTCAATAAAATTCGAATTTTAACATATATGTGAGTAAATTCTTGACCTAACAAAAGATGTTTACCAATTAGTTGAAAAATAATTTCCTTATATGATATTAATTGTTTTTGTTAATTAAATTGGTAAATTGTTTTGCAAGAAACATTTAAATAAATCAAATATGGATAATTATGAGATTAAATGGTTAATTTAAATTATTTGTTATTTGATCCCTTATGTTTTGAAAAGTTTAAAACTTGTCCTCAAGTTTTTGAAATTTAAGTTTTGTGATTAAAAGTTTAATTTAGACAATTTAAATTTCAAACCCTAGAATTTTACAAGTTTAAAATTCAACCCTATACTACTATATGATTACAAGCTTAATATATATATGTATAATTAAAATGATAGTCTTACCGTTAGTAGGCCTCATTCAAAAAGTCGATCTATAAGGTGGGTATAAGGTTGCTGTCTATAAAATGGCGCTTAATGGGTGTACACTCACACCCACCGTTTGCTTGGTCGGTGGAGGGTCGTTAGCCGAACGGGTAGGATAGGGCAACACTATCTCCTCATTAAAAGTATAATATTGAAATACAAAGTAACTACATGTTTTTAAAATTCCCAATCCTAGTTACTTTAGGAAAAGTGAATTGATGCAAACTCATGAAATTACACTTTGCACCCTTGCTAAGAAGTTAGTGGAGCGTGTGTGGTTTACTGGCACACTAATTGATTCTAAGCAAAGGTGGCAAAGGGTGATTCATTGTTTATCATAGTTCGGTGGAGCGTGTATGGTTTACCGGCACATGGAATAGGTGATTGTAACAATGAAGGCACCGTGTAGATTTGCATGGTTATTCACATCCACTTTGTGATCCTCGGCATCCCAGTAACAAACGAGAGGGGCATATCGAGATTTAAACATCCCATTGAAATGTTCATTGAATCTCATCGAAATCTAGGAATTCTAAATAAAACTTAATGTTATGTTTCGTGGTGGAGAATTGGTGAATCGTCATTCACTTACCTTCAAATTGTTTGCATGTTGGATTACGGCATCCCTTTTCTAATATGTAAATAATGTTGTTGGATCCTAGCCCTAATTTTTCATATTGGGTGATAATTAGGGATTCAATTCTAATCAAAACTTTGTCTTTTCTACTTTTAGATGTCGAACGCAAACAACGTTGCTGCTAGCTCGTTCACATTAATGAGCCTTTGCCAAAAGGTGACTTTCGATGGAACGAACTTTAGTGAATGGATAAGATACATTCGCACGATTGCTCGCTACGAGGACAAGGAGTATGTCCTTGACGAGAAGCTCGAAAAGATCAATCCACAAATCGCTACTCCGGCTGAAATGACTGCATTTAAGACCCGTGAGCGTGATGCAACGAAGGTTCATTGCATCTTGATAGCCACAATGAACGCCGAATTCCAAAAGTCCTATGAGGAGATGTATCCGTACGAGATGCATCAAGACTTATTGGAGAGATACCATCAAAACACGAGGCAGGAACGTTATGAGATCTTCACTAGCATGATCACTACTAAAAAGGGTAATGGAGAATCTCTAACCGTTCACTTGCAAAAGATGCAAAGGTATGTCGATCGTCTTCGCAAGTTAAATGTCGACTTTGGGGAAGACTTGGCTATCGACATGGTACTTCACTCCTTGCCTCCGCGTTACAACCAATTTAGGATGACCTACCACATGAACAAGGAAGAGGTCACCCTAAGCAAGCTCCAAGGGCTCCCAAGGGTTACTGAGAGCAACCTTAAGAACAAGTCTATTGCACAAACTCCCAATCCATCCGCTGCTCCTGTTTTGGCTATAGGGCAGGGAAGGGGCAAAAAGAGGAAGGCTCCGTCAAAGAGCCACCGCAAGGGAAAGTCCCGAGATGGTTCCTCTTCTAGTGGGACCAAGGTTGATCCTGCTAAACCCAACCCTAACCCAAAGGAGGCAGAGTGCCACCATTGCCACAAAATAGGGCATTGGAAGAGAAACTGCCCAGAATATCTGCAAGCCATCAAGGATGGAAAGATCAAATCGTCTTTCGCAGGTATTTACACAATTAAATCTAATGATTCATCTCATGCTATTTCTTGGGTTCTTGATACCGGGTGTGGTTACCACATTTGTTCTGAATTGCAGGGACTAAGAAGAAATAGGGATGTGGAGCATGGAAGAATAAATCTAATCATGGGAAACAGAAGATCGTCGCCTATCACCAAGATTGGAGTGTATTCTTTAAGTGCTTAGTAATGGATTAAGTTTGGATTTAAATAATTGTTGTTACTCGCCAGATATGGCAAGAAACATCATTTCATTTCATGGTTTGTTTAGACAAGGATTTAGATATTCGTTTAATAATGAGAATTGTTTGATTTATGCTTATCTAAGTGGTGTTTTATATTTTGAAGCAATGCCTTGTAATGGAATTTATGAGACTGTTATGATTGTAGATAACTTAGGAAATGATGTTTTATGCATGGATTCTTCCAATGGTATGGATATAGCATGTTTGTGGCATTGTCGTATTGGACATGTCAACAAGAAGCGCATAGCCCAACTCTAAAAGGATGGAGTGTTAGAGTCATTCGACCTTAGGGAATATGACACTTGTGAATCTTCTTTGCTTGGAAAGTTGACCAAGTCACCCTTCACTGGTACTTGTGAGAGGGGTGAGGGTTTATTGGATCTCATACATACCGATGTATATGGACCATTTAGATCCACCACGAAGGATGCGAACCGCTTCTATGTGACTTTCACCGATGGTTATAGTAGATATGGGTATATTTACTTAATCAAGCACAAGTCAAAAACGTTTGAAAAGTTCAAAGAATTCAAACATGAAGTGGAGAATCAATTGGGCAGGAAAATCAAGAGGCTTCGATCCGATCGAGGAGGAGAGTACTTAAGTCTTGAATTCCACGACTATCTCAAAGAATGCAGAATAGTTTCACAATTGACGCCACCTAGGACACCGCAGTTGAATGGTGTGGCAGAAAGGCGTAATTGAACCTTGTTAGACATGGTTCGTTCTATGATGAGTCGTGCTTCACTACCTATCTCATTCTGGGGGTATGCCTTAGAGACTGCCGCCCATATCCTTAACCGAGTCCCTACTAAGAAGGTTGCCAAAACACCCCACGAGATGTGGACAGGGAAAGCTCCCTCATTAGCACATATCAAGGTTTGGGGTTGCGAGGCTTTCATAAGACGAGATACTCATGACAAGTTTGAACCTCGTAGTGAGCGATGTATTTTCATCGGCTATCCGCAGAAATCCTTTGGATATCTCTTCTATAGACCGAATGACAATGTTGTCTTCGTTGTGAGGAGGGGGTTTTCCAAGAGCGAGAACTCATAAGCCAAGGAGACGGTGGGAGGCAGATCGAACTTGAAGAGATTCAAGAATCGAGTGATGAAGGAACCTCTACCACTGGCGCTGAACCCGAGGAGGAAACTCTGGTTGAACCAATTGACGAGGCCTTACCTCTTAGACATTCCGAAAGAGTTAGAGTTCAACCCCAGTTTTATGGTTTTCATATTACTACCGAAGGGGACATGTATATTATTGATGGTACACTAATAAATCTAGATGAACCTAATAGCTATAAGGAAGCCATGGTAGGCCCGGAGTCTGCTAAATGGAAAGAGGCAATGGACAGCGAGATTTAATCCATGTATGACAACCAAGTTTGGAATTTGGTTGATAATGTGCCTGGACGTAAGACCGTTGGGTGCAGATGGATATTAAGGAAGAAGACCAATGTGGATGGCAATGTACACACATATAAGGCGCGATTGGTTGCGAAGGGCTTTACTCAAACTCCCGGAGTTGACTATGATGAGACCTTCTCACCAGTTGCAAAAATAAAGTCTATTAGGATGATGCTATCCATAGCTGCTTTTCATGATTTTGAGATATGGAAAATGGATGTCAAGACCGCTTTCCTTAATGGGAAGTTAGCTGAGGATGTTTACATGGCTCAACCAGAGGGTTTTGTCAATACAAAGCATCTAAATAGAGTGTGCAAGCTTGAGAAGTCCATTTATGGGCTTAAGCAAGCGTCTCACAGATGGAATCTTTGCTTCGATGAGAAAGTCAAAGTGTTTGGATTTGTACAAAGAGAAGATGAATCATGTGTATATGTCAAAGCCAGTGGGAGTATAGTCAGCTTCCTCGTTTTGTATGTCGATGACATACTGCTCATAGGAAACGACATCCCGAAACTGCAGGAGGTTAAGTACTGGCTCGGGAAGTGCTTCGCTATGAAGGACCTCGGAGAGGCTTCCTATATCTTGGGAATAAGGATATTGAGAGAACGAAGTAAGAGACTAATAGGACTTAGTCAGAACACTTACTTAGATAAAGTACTGAAACGTTTTAGTATGGAGAATTCGAAGAAGGGAGAATTACCGATACAAAGTAATGCCAAGTTGAGTAAGACTCAAAGTCCGAGTACCGAAGCCGAAGTAGCATAGATGAGCCGAGTACCTTATGCTTCCGCAGTTGGCTCAATCATGTATGTTATGACTTGTACTCGCCCTGGTGTAGCCTTTGCTTTGAGCATGGTCAGTAGATATCAAGGGAACCCTGGCAGAGCCCATTGGATTGCGGTCAAGAATATCCTTAAGTACCTTCGGAGGAACAAGGAATGGTTTTTAGTCCTCGGAGGGAGTGATGACTTAAATGTGCGAGGGTATAGTGACGCCAGCTTTCAGACCAACAGGGACAACTACCGTTCGCAGTCGGGCTGGGTCTTTACCCTTAATGGAGGAGCAGTAACTTGGAAAAGTTCCAAGCAGGAAACCGTAGTTGATTCAACGTGCGAATCAGAGTACATTGCAGCAAACGAAGCATCGAAGGAGGCAATATGGTTGAATAACTTCATTGGTGATCTTGGAGTTGTACCTGCCATAAAGGAGCCTATGGAAATTTTCTGTGATAATGAAGGAGCGGTTGCCTTGACCAAGGAACCGAGGGATCATGGTAGTTCTCGTCATATCGACAAAAAATATCACTTTATTAGACATCGAGTAGAAGAAGGACATCTCGTGGTTAAGAGGATATCAGCAAAAGATAACCCAGCAGATCCGCTTACGAAGGGACTGAGTAGGGTTAAGCACATGCAGCATGCTAGGAGTATTGGGCTGAAGGATGATATTAGTTTAGATTAGATAGTTTTAGAAAGTTATAATAGATAAATGTAATTGACATTTGATGATTAAATAAAGGAGTATTATTTATGAGTAAGTTTACTGTCTTATGTTAATTGTTTAACTATTGTTTCATTTTGCATGTTTTGACTTCCTGAATAATTAAGTTAATAAGAATAATCGAATTATTCGAATTGTCCACAATCGCTCATATGTTGGAAGTAGATATGAAAGAAGCTTGTCATGAATTGGTATGTAGATTGTCTGAATGGTATTAGACATAGCAAGAGTTTGCTACAACATTCATGATTACTTATGAACTAGTTTGAGCATTGGAACAAACCCGTGTTTGTTGGAATCACTTTAAGGTATATATATATTGTAAGTGATCGCAAGATGATAATATCATATGGTCTTAAAACCTAGATATATGGTTTGTTATTTATTAATTGGTTGTACATTGATGATGCGAAACCACATCAGTAAATTGATGTTATAAAACGCATTGTTGTGTATGACTGATTGGCGAATAAATAAATGCATATACGTCGAAGTTTATCTGTTACTTTTATCCTAAGAGGGTAAAAGCGATATATCGGCTGCTCGATGATTTGATTTGACTTATGTGTCGGGCCCGGTCAGAACTGAATTGATGTGTTCGATTAAGTTCTATGTCGAATAAATCTGAGATCGAGAAACTAAATGTTGGACTGTGATTGTGTCTGCATGATATCTGAAGAGAGGACTGTACGATCCCTTATCTAATGGACAGGACTGATAAGATCAGAGTTTGACAGCATCTTTGAGAGCTACGATTGCTAATCGGATTGTGCTTGTCTATATAGTTACCGGACTTATCCAAGTGGGAGACTGTTTGAATAGTATCTAAGGCTGTAACTATATTTGGCAAGTATTTCACCCGGTTGAGCATGGTCCTTTTGGGTTGCCTTCACCATAGCAACTTGACAGGATGATTTATAACGAGAGAAGAAATATTATTAATATATTATGAGAATAATATAAGGAATAATAATATTGTTATTTTATTAATATAATTCATAAATTAATTAGGAATTAATTTCGTGACTTAAAGAGGTTAATTGAATAAAAGGGCATAAACTGTCAAATGTGTGATAGTTGTATTTTGGGCTATGAATCTCTATGGATAAGAGGGTGGACGATTTTAGGGTTTGGAGAAACCTAGAAATCGTCCAAGGCTTAGTCCATAGGGATTATTGGATTGCATAGGGCCTAAGTTATTCAATTACGGTTTAAGGTGTAACCTTAGTAGCCATTAGTATATATAGATCCTTAGGGCGGGGGAAATCGGCACTCTTGCATCTCAAGAAACCCTAAAGCCGATTTTCTTACCCTCCCCTCTCTCTCTACTATCATCCTCTTGCTAGTTGGTGTTTGTAAGCCATTAGAGGAGTGACAATTGTGACTCTAAGCTCCAAAGACAAGAAGATTAAAGCAAGAAATTCAAGGTATTCCTTTAGATCTGATTTCATATGTTATGAATAGAATGTTTTCACTAGATCTATCAATATAAGTCTCGGATACATTGCATGTTCAATTAGAGAAACCTAGATCCAAGCATTAGGGTTTGCATGTGCACCTAGGAATGTTCTTATGGCTCAAACCCATCAATCTTCTGCACATCATCTTCTCTAACTCGCATCTAGTGATACCCTGACCATAGATCAATCTTGGAGAACCAAGATGCTCCCTGGAGTTGGTCAAAAAAATCATCTATCCTCAGAAGTGGGTAACAGTTCTTCACTGTTACCTTGTTCAACTCCCGGTAGTCTATGCACATGTGATGTGACCCGTCCTTCTTCTTCTCAAACAGGATTGGGGCTCCCCATGGCGAACTGCTCGGCCTGATAAAAACCTTGTCTAGCAGCTCTTGCAGCTGCATAGATAACTCCTGCATCTTGGGAGGAGGAAGTTGATATGGTACCTTGGCTATCGGAGCCGGACCAGGAACCAGGTCAATCCTAAACTCAACATGTCTCTCCGGTGGTATCCCAGGTAAATCCTCTGGGAATATTTCCGGGTACTCTCACACTACCGATACATCATCATCTGTGGCCTTAACATTATCTTGGGTATCCATGTCATAGGCGACGTATCCGACGCAACCCTGTTGAAGGTGGCGCCTCACCCTCGCTGCTGAACAATGAATCAGTATGTGCTATGGCTTCTCGCCCTAAATCACTACCTCTCCCCCACTAGGAGTACGAACCCTCACTAGCTACTGCTCGCAGTCAGTCATTGCGCCATTGGGGCTCAACCAATCCATACCCACTATAACCTTATTCACACGCAGGGGAATAGGAACCAGATCCACTGAAAACTCCTGATCAAATAACTGTAGTGTACATTATCTATGAACCCTCGCAACCCTGACGATCCTATCATATGTTATCTCTACTTCAAGTGGGCAATCCAGCTCTCCTGGAGCTCTACTTAATCGTTTGCTAAGTGCGAGCGACAAAAAAGATCGAGTAGCTCCCGAATCAAACAGTACCATGGCTGATATGTCATTCACTAAAAATGATCCTATAAAAAAACACACAAACATGAGTAATAATCATAAATAAATAAGAGATAATGGAGAAGATACATACTTATAACCACATTCGGGGCTGCACGTGCCTCCTCTGCTGTCAACTAGAAGGTTCTACGCTTCCTCACTAGCGCCTCAGCCCGACCCTGAAGTCCATCTAAAATCCTTAAAAGTGATAGGAGCGGGGGCCACCACCAGTCCTGCTGATGCTAGACTCAGAAACTGGGACTTCTTGTGTACCCTCTAATTGCAATGAAAACAAATCAGTTCAGATGTTTTAGTGGTGATGGTAGTGGCAGTACAATCCTTGCTGACATGTCCAGTTCGGCCACACTTGAAGCAGCCCAAACTACTCGCCCTACACGGCTCCTCATGCCCCATGCCGCACTTGCCACAACGGCCTCGGCCCTGCCGGCCCTTCCCTCAATAAGCTACCTTGGGCTTTTTGCCCGATCCCTCCGTGACAAACACTTCGTCTGTCTTCCTCTTCTTCCCCATCTCTAAATCGATCTCACTCTCACGAGCCCTCGCTATCATATCCTCTAGAGTCTTGCAGCTGGACTAGCTCACAAACTGCCTGATATCACTCCTCAACATGTCATGGTATCGGGCATTTTTCATCTCCTCGACTGCCATATATTGCAGAAAGAGAATATCCATCTCCCTAAACCTAGCGGTAATCACCGCCACTATCTTTGTCTTCTGTTGGAGATCCTTGAACTCCCTAGCAAGATGCTGCACCTAAATAACAAGTGAGAACTCGGCCCTAAACCTGGTCATGAAATCACTCCAAGTCATAACATCCAACACTGTATCATCACCAATGGCTCGTCTAACCTCCTCCCACCAATCATGTGCCCTGTCCGTCAGAAGAGAAGACGCAAGTCGGACCTTGTCCCCCTTGGGACATCTATTGGTGCGGAATGCGTTGGCGATATCTGCCAACCGTCTGGTACTCACAATGGGGTCTCAAGCCCAATAGTAGTCAGGATTCCACAAGCCCTAAACTCGCTGAAATTCAGTGTGCACGCACCCATCATGGCTGCCACCTCAGTGCGGAAAGCACTCAATCTCCCATCCAAAAGCTCAAGAATGCCCTCCTTTATCGTGCCAAACATCACATAAGTTTGGTCTAGTATGATGTGCGTGATCTCTGAGGAGATGAACTCCCTGGTCTGCTCATCTAGCTCCTCAGCTCCAGAGCCTGAGCCTGATCCCTCACCAGCACCTGAACTTCCAACTGCTGGTTTAGGGCATAGAACTGTCATATTGAAACATATCATAACAAACATCAGTACACTAGTCATATCTCGAGGGATCACAGTTACTACGACTTTTCTGGATTCATCTCAGCTTTCCTTGATTCGAGTACAGATCCTCTACTTTTAGTAGTAGGAACCCATACTACCTTCTGCATTTTTCCGTACTTTCCTCAAGAACTGCATCGACTTCACCAAGTCCCTTCTACTATTAGTACTTCATGCACTACTCTTATCCTAGGCTTGCCCTAGGGTAATCACTTTCCCACTCTCCGCCATCAGTGCATAAGAAGTCCCTACTATCCTTCCCTAACTAACTCGCGAATACTATTACATACCACTAAGCCTAGATAATTATTCAAATGAGAGATCCTACCCTACAACGCTTGGACTCAAACAAAAGCTGCAAAATAAAGCTAGAACTATCCTTCTGAAATTATTTAGTCCTTGTTGTATGTAAGTTAATGTATTTGTTAACTAGTTAGCAAAAGATAGGTAGAACTCCTAAAATCACAAAGCAAGCAACATTCGAGCATTAAGTACACATAATCAAGCATATAATACTTTGGCTATCGTACTGACTGATCTATATTAGCATGAATTTCTCATAAAGTTGATACACATATAATAGGCACATAATGCATCCTTCCTAGATACTTAGTCCTAATCTAGCATGTTGTTCTCATAATGCAGATAAACATATCATAACATAAACTTGTGTGGGTAATTTAGGAGTACTTACTTGAGCTCGGCTGATTGCATGCACCAAACCCTTTTTCTCTTTCAAAATTCTTTCCACTTTTCTAAAATTCTTTTCTTTTTCTTAAAGTTCTTTTTATAAAAATAATTTTATTTTGAAAATATTCATACCAATTCCTTAGTTTGAGTTCAGACACACCCGAGAGTGTGCCCGAATCCCTCAAACCAAGGCTCTGATACCAACTTGAAACGTCCCAAAAATACAACCAAAAAATTTCGTTTTCAAATCATTATTAAAACCATAATATCATCGCCATAGTATAAAAGCATAAACCATGTGTCTCAAAATATCATAATATATGTCAACATATCAAAATCTCATATCAAATATCAGAGTAAATCTTCCAGGCTAAAGATTGTGGTGTGTGTCATACAATCATCCCAAGCCCTTCCTTTTGCTAGTGGAAGTACCTGAAACCAAAACTGAATACCATAAGTGCGAATCTTAGTGAGGTCCCCAACTACCACACACCAAAAAAATAACATACAACTAGGAGATACGGGCCCTGCCCACTCTCATGGAGATTCAGGCCCCGCCCACACTCCGTTGTCTAGGAGTTTCGGGCCCCGCCCACACTCCACTATCTAGGAGATTCGGGCCCCGCCCACACTCTGTTGTCTAGGACATTCGGACCCCACCCATACTCCACTGTCTAGGAGATTCAGGCCCCACCCACATTGCGCTACTAACATGCATACAAGTATCACACAAACAATACATATATCTATCAAGCAATCACATAACTATACTCAAATAATACTATGAGATTTGGGACCCGACCACACTCGACTGCTAGGAGATTCGGGCCCCGCCCACACTCAGCTACTAACATATCACATATACGGGTTGGCCTTGGTGCCTTTGACCCGTTCCTACTGAAAGGGAACTCAGCTCGCAAGACTAACTACTGAAAACGCGAGTGAGGAATCCCTGTCTGCTGCTCAGGTGACTCTCCGACTATCATTTCCACAACAACACTTAATCCAAATCTAATAGTCCTTCTTTGGGTAAAACGATCATTCTACCCCTGGTCAAAGTCAACCTTCTAGGTTGACCTAACTCGCTGATTCAGTCTAATGACTCGCCGAGTTCTAGAACTCAGAAACCCTAAAATCGCGGCTCGGCTCGCCGAGTCACCCTATGACTTGTCTAGTTCCCAGGCTACCCATCATTGCGACTAGACGAACTAACTCATCGAGTTGTCCTTAGACTCACCAAGTCCTAACATAGTCAGAAAAGGGACAAGATGATCTAACTCGTCGTGTTCCTTGACAACTCACTGAGTTTCATGAACATCATTGAGGATCCTTGATCGGACTCCCCGAGTTCCCATATGAACTCGTCGAATCCCTTGCAGATCTAATCTAAATAGCTGATTTCATACTTCTAAGGCTCCAAAATACAGATTCAGATCGTTTCCATGGTCTATTTCTATAAAGTTGGAGACTTAATGGCTTTGCACACCTCAAATGGACCCAAACGTAAGTTATAGCAACCTACTTCCTTGAACATGACCATTGCTTGGAGAAAAATGGGGTCAACACCTCTTCTATTGTTCTAGAGGGTAATTGTCATAGGAAAAGGGATTGCTTTGCATACAACCCATGGAGAGTAACTTATCCTTCTCAAAGGGATCAAAAGGACCCATAAATCAACATTGAAAGAGATCTAAGTTATGGGTTATCAAGCTAAGAGCTATTTACCTCAGAAGGTTGCCAAAGAAGGATGAAATCCTAGATCTTGATCTTCTCCATAAGCCGGATGGCTCCAAGCTCTTCCAACTCTCTTTTATATCACAAAAACACACTCAAAACCTCAATAATCTCTCAAGGATAAAGCTTACAATGAACTAGGGTTTTAGAGGACTGGGAGGCTGGTAAGTGAGGCCCAAAAGAGGTTACGTGGCTTAAATAGGGTGAAAAACCCCGAAGATAGGGTTTCCTCCTCACAGACCTACTCGTCGAGTCAAGGCTTCGACTCGCCGAGTAGACCATTTAAATCCCCGCGTTCAATCTGGCATCTATTCGACGAGTTAGCGCTACCAACTCGTCGAGTAGCGTTTACAAAATTAATATTAAATAAACTGATGCGTACCAGGAACGGGGCATTACATAATTTCTTATAACCCAAAAACAGGGTAGAAATATCAGTTTGGAAAGTGTTCACACGATCCAAGGGGTATCCAGATCTCCAACATAAACCCTTATTCCTCCAATAATTGAACTAATATTCCTATTTATAGAGATGGGAGACTCAATCCGCGAGATGACCACGAAGTTTGCGAGGCTGGAGAAGTTCGAAGGCGTCGATTTCAGGCATTGGAAGAAAAAGACGCACCTCATGCTGACTACTAGGAAAACAGCATACACGGTTACTACTTCAAGACCACATGAGGTTGAGGAAGGTGCTACTGATACAATTAAAGAGATGAGGAGGCGACAAAAGTGGGACAATGATGACTACATCTACAAAGGTCATAATCTGAACGGTATGTCTGATGCTCTATTTTATATCCATAGTGAATCCTTGTGTGCTAAAGAGTTGTGGGTTCACTATGGATATATCTAATAAACCCAAAGGAAAAGTTGAATCTGGACAACGCTCAGTTCATGTGGTTGAAAACAAACCAAGAATTCAGAATCACAAAGGACATGGCAAACGTTAGCAGAAATATGTCCCAAGCAACTCAAACAAAAAGAAAAGGATTTGGGTTGTTGGAGATGCAATCAGGTTGGGCACTGCAAGCGTGATTTTCGTGTGAACTTAGGCAACAATGGTGCTGGAAACAGTGGAGCCAATGGAAAGGTGAATGGGTTTTCAGCCAAGTTAAAGGAGGTCGGTTTTTGACTAACTTTGATAATTCTAATCAGGCATATGTTTACTATGTTTCATTCATTCCTGATTCATTCTATGTACAAGATGATGATGTTGCTTGGTGGATCGAATATGGGGCAACGAACCATGTATGCAAGGATAAACAGTTGTTTGAAACATTAACTCATCTTGAAGACAGGTCAGTGCTAAAAATGAGAGACGATTTTTTTATTCCTATTTGTGGTGTTGGTGTCGTGTGTCTTGAATATACTTCTAGAAACACAATTAGGCTTTTTGATGTTTTGTTTGTTCCCAAAATTTGAACGAATCATGTTAGTTCTAGTTGTTTGAATTTTGATCGTTTTAAACAAGTTATTAACTCAAATAAGTTCATATTATCAAAGTTTGGAATGTTTTTGGCTTTGGATATTTACATAATAGAATGTTTTGTTTGAATATTGTTGACAAATTATTACTTGTTCAAAATTCTGCATTTGTATCTTCTGCTTCTAATGTTGATAAATCTATGCTTTTACATGTAATATTCCGTCATGTCAACTTTAGAAGGATGCATGAGATGTCAAAAGATGGATTAATTCCATCCTTTGATATGACATATGATAAATGTAAAACATGTATGCTTACAAAAGTAACAAAACAACCCTTTCCTAGTGTCACTAGTTATTCAACCATTCTAGAACTTCTACAGAGTGACCGGTATGATTTTCACTCCACTCCTTCTTTGGGAAATAAAAAGTATGTCACCTTTATTGATGATTGCACTCGGTTTTGGTAGGTCGATTTGTTACATTCTAAGGATAAAGTCTTAGATAAATTCAAAATATACAAAACCGAGGTGGAATTGCAATTGGGCAATCCGATTAAATGTCTTAGGATTTATAGGGGAGGTGAATATATGGATCCCATATACTTCCAATTAGTGGGTATCATTCATGAGACCACGACACCTTACACACTCCAACAGAATGGTACTGCTAAACACAAAAATCAAGTTTTAAAAGAAATGGTAAACTCAATGTTGACATACTTGGGATTGAGTGATGGATTCTAGGGAGAGGCCATGTTAACAACTTGCTATTTATTAAATAGGGTTCCAAATAAAAGGAACAAAACAGTCCCATATGAACTTTGGTTCAAGAAAAAGTAGAATCTAAGTTATATTCGGGTTTAGGGATGTCGAGCAGTTGTAAAACTCACTGAGCCCAAAAATAAAATTTTGGAAGAACGTGGGATTGATTGTATATTCATTGGATATGCTGAACATTCTAAGGCATATAGGTTTTATGTAATAGAACCTAATGATTCAGTTTCGATTAACACCGTTATTAAATCATGGTATGAAACTTTTGATGAGATGTGTTTTTCATCGATTCAAAGGCCTAAGGATCTGACTTTTGGTACTAAAAAGGTGAAAAATTCATAAAGTCAAGATGGTGGTAATGTGCAACAACCACAAGAGCTTCGTAGAAGCAAAAGAGGCTAAATTACTAAAAATTTCGGTTCCGAATTCCAACTATATTTGTTAGAAGGTTCAAGGGATGAAATTAATCTTGAATAATCTTATTGCTTTAGTATTGAAGATGATCATATTACATATCAAGAGGCAATGGAGTCTCATGATAGTGCATTTTGGAAGGAAGCAAATGATGATGAACTGTCAGCACTTCTTGAGAACAACACGTGGGTGTTGACTGATTGCCTCCAAGTTCTAAACCACCTAGTTCTAAATGGATTTTCAAAAAGAAAATGAATGTTAATGGGAATATTGAAAAATTCAAAGTAGGGTTAGTCATTCAAGGTTTTAGAAAAAAAAGCCTAGTGTTGACTATATTGATATGTATGCTCTGGTTAGACGTATTTCTACTATTAGATTGTTGATTGCCTTGGCAAATATCCACAATCTGGTTATTCACCAAAAGAATGTGAGAACAACATTTTTAAATGGTGATCTTGACGAGGAAGTTTACATGAAACAACAATAAGGTTTCATTATGCCCGGTAAAGAGCATATGGATTGTAAACATGTCAAATCTTTGTATGGGCTGAAACAAGCACCTAAAAAATGGCATCAAATGTTTGATGAGGTCATTTTGTCATTTGGTTTCAAGCACATATGGTTGTGACAACCCAAAATTTATATCTTGTACAAACCATTCACTTCAAAGTCAAACTTGTTTCTGCTAACTTTTAACACTATTTTGAGTCTATTTGAGCATTCTCAGCCTAGTATATCAAAGGATTAAGTGTTTGGATGTGTCAAATAAAGTTCCAAACAATCAAACAACCCATAAACCCTCAAATCAGGAGTTTACGGCCATGACCCATGAGTTTACGGCCGTAAACTCATGGTGGCCGTAAACTCTAGACTATAAGTATGAAACTTGGCCATTTTTCTTCACTTTTACGACTTCCAAATCTAGAACCCGGATTTGCTCTCAACTATCATCAAGAATTCTTCACTTTTCTTCAAAAATGTAAGTGATTTCCTTCCATTATGGGATTATACTTCTCTTATCCATGAATCAGCATTTATTTCATACATGGACTTCATCTTTGAGTCTAGATCTTCAAAGATTCTCAAGAACATCAAGAACACTTAGGTGTTTTAGGCCGAAACACCCTCCTTTCCTTCAAATCATAAGTATCTACCTCTTATACTTGTAATTTAGTTAGGATATTGTATTAAGGCCTTGAAAACAAGTATATCCAAAGAAAATCAGGTGTTTACCGCCAAGAGCATCTCCCTTGGCCGTAAACCCTAATTAGTGGTGCATACATCTTCCCAAGGCTTGGATAAGAGACTATAACACTTCCTTATGATTGTAAGACCTTCAATCCACTCTTTCGCACTAAACTTTATGAGTTTACGGCCGTAAACTCATAGGGCAGAAAACTCTATGGTTGTAAACTCACAAGAAGCATACCACTTGGCCATAAACACTAATGTGTGGCCATACACCCCCTTAGATGCAACCCTTTGTACTTCTAGCACTTGAATCTAAGTGTTTCCTATGTCTTAGGGTTTCTTTCCTTGCATAATTAGTTGTTTAAACACTAGTTTTATACATATATGTATCATTATATGATAAATAGGATCTGCGTGTGTGCTCAAGTCTTCACTTGGAACTTAGCATCCTATACTACTCGTTTATCCCACCCACTCACGAAAGGTGAGTTCATACCCCTTAATCTACCTTTTAAATGATTTTAAATGCTTTTATGGGGGGATACAAGTTGAAACATTATAGTTATTATATCAATCACATGTGATCAACAACTATCAAACAAGTGGATTTACTATACTTTTAACTGTTTTATCAAACAAACTACTTCAAAATATTTATCAAACTCTTTTACATGCTAAACTCTTTATAAAACTTGTTCTTATATGTCAAACCTTTTCTTTTAACTCTTTTAAACTTATATGTTGTCAAAACCATGTCAAATGCGTATATAGCTATATAACTACAGTTGAAAGGACTTGAGACTGATAACTCACTTTATTTCTTGTTCCTTGTTTGGTTGTGGACTTAGAGTATCCTGTTGTTTGTCCGAGTGTCGTTTAATCCTTAGTTATATATTATGTATATATTTATAGACATAAAAGCTTTTATCTCAGTTCAACACACTCAATCATATGAACAACTCTACTAGTAAACTATAATATGTATAGTTTAGGAAGCCACTACTCACTATTTCTACTACAATGAAACATAAAGAAATCAGTTCAAACATGAGTCAATACATAATATAAAGAGAAACAGATAGAGAATACTATAATGAGAAACAATACATACTATAAAGAGAAACAGATAGAGAATACTATAACGTGAAACAATACATACTATACACTATACAAAAGAACATACTATAATGAGAAACAAAGAGAACATACTACATACTAGACAGAGAGAACATACACTACACTAGTACATACAATACATGTACAAGAATACTATAACATAAATGTGAGTCACTACTTCGGGGCATGGAATCACTGCCATCGCTCATTTTGTAACCAGAGTCTCCTGGAGGGCGAGCGTGAATTTATGTATAGATCTATATGGGACAGACCGTCCTACACCTTGCTGCTAGCTACAGTAGGACCTGTAGGTCTACGGTGATGAATGTCATACCATTTCGACATCTTCAAGCATCGTGTTTTACTAAGTCGATCAAGTATGGTTACATTGTATCACATTATACCTTAATTAACAATTGGTTTAAGGTAGTTAGTACATCAGTCGTTACTATATACAACACTACAATACTTTATTATTTCCCATTGCATTCACATTGTTATCTTCTCACATAAACGGTAATGTAAAAACTATATTTTGTTAATGATAGTCACACTTGGGAAAAATACACAATTTTACAAGAAACAAACATATAGAACATTTGATGCTTTGGTAGAAGGCTACTTTTAGTAGAAAATAAAGGATTTTCTAGGAGATACAAACATTTACTACAAACTTTTACAAACTTATACATCAAACATTTACAAACATTTTTATACAAGCAATGACACCAAAATACTTATGAACTCACCAGCTTTAAATCTGACAAACTCTTTCAAAATAACTTGTATTCTCAGGTCATCAGTAGACAGGTACCAATGCCAGGTTTTGAGAAGATTGAGCGCATTCAAGACTCGTCTCTTATTTTGATCATTCATATTTTGGTTTCTTATAACTATACAGAACACACTTGTATTAAATTGTATTATTAATGCAATGGATGATGTTGTTGCTTGTTTACTATTATGCATTGTTGTTATACTATACATGACATCCTCCGTCCCGGAACTTTTCCGCCGATCAGGTTTTGGGGTGTGACAGATTGGTATCAAAGCATTGTTTATAGTGAATCGAGTATATCAACCCATAAAAGATATACAAACTATAAACACAACAACATTAAAATACTCTGACCAAGAGTTTATACTTTTAATAATAAATTATTTAACTAAGTATACATACCTGCATTCATACTGAAATCAGTGTCATTAGGACAGAACAAAAGTATTACGATTGTTGAACAACACAATTAGGCTTAGAGACAAATAGTCAAATCTGGGAGTGATATAGCCTGATCAACTATATTTTCCAAGTAGTGACTAGCATGTGCCTAAGAATGGTTGTGTGGTTGCCACAAGTCTAAAAACTTACCAACACCACTACAATGAGAACATTAGAACTAAACATAAACCTAAAATACTATAGGAGTATTTTGTGTTACTATAATTACTTATTGGAGAACTAAAAAGGTCTTTACTACTAGCTCCATAGTTGCTAAGTGGATACGCTAAGGTTATATGTGACTAAGGTGTCATAGACTTAGAATCTGTGATCTTTTCTTTACTTACTGTTCCTTGTTTGGTTGTGGATTTGGAGTTAGGGTTATTTATTCGAAGGTCTATCCTGCTTTTGTTTCATATAACTTGTACGCACTATGCAAGTATTGAAGTAACTGGTAAGGATCATCTTATAATTATCTTAAGTAGTACGTCTATTTTTATAAGATTCTTATACCCTTTTCTCACGTAGATATCATGGCTGGATTCCATCCACCTAGCGAGCGTACTTCCAAAACCAAGGCAATGTTGGATGGATTGAAGCAGAGCCAGAAGATGATCATCCAATCTGTAGAACCTGGTTCCTGGTATGTATCTCTTTCTGGGTATTTTGCATTTTTGGCCTTGGACTCGGCGAGTTGAAAGACTAACTCACCGAGTAGAAGCGGGACGGGACGTGGGATTAAGTGATGGACTCGACGAGTCGGAACCCGGACTCGACGAGTAGACCCTGTTTGGAGAAAAACCCTAATCCGAGGGTTTGCACCCTATTTAAGCAATGTTATGTCGGCCACAACGTCCCTTATGCTCCCAAAACACCTCTCATCAAAACCCTGGCCGTTATTGAAGCAATCTAAGCCTTGTTTTGGGATTTTGGTGCTTGTTGTCTCAAGAAGGAAGGAGAAAAGCTTGACGAAGCAAGTTGAGGCCAAGGGAATGCGAGTTTGTGCACCTCTTACAGTTCATTGAACGTAAAAAGTTGTTAACTTGCTCGCTCATTTGTTAGATCCCTCTTTGGGGAGATTTAGGGCTTTTATAAGCCATTTTTGATGGCCAACCACGTTTGCAAACATGGTTGGGGGGTAAAGCTTCTGAATCACGTCAATAAAGGAGTTACAAGGCAGGCCCCGTTTGATAGTTGCTGACTAAGAAAGTGCTGACTGAGAAAGGTCTGTCTGGGTAAGAAATCCTGACTGAGTAAGAAATCTTGTTGTTTGATTGTACATCTGACTGAATGTGCTGAGTGATGAAAAATGACCATTTTACCCTTCTGTTATATATAGTGATGGAGTAAGTTCCTGAATAATTATTAAAACATACATATTGTCATACAAAATATAAATTACACACAAATAAAAAAATGTCATACAAAATGTTAATTAAACATAAATCATTTAATATCCAAATAAAAACATAATGAAATTTAAAATAACATAATAATTTAACGTAAAGTAGGTGAAAGTAGGCAGTTTGCAATCTGATCACGCAAAACATGCATATATTCAACGGCTTCTGGACCCCATTCTATGCCTTGTATGTTTTCTCTATCAATCCCCCCAACTTGGACGTCAGGAGTAACCATAGTGTCCTCCTCGAAATTTCTAAACAAGTCATCTTCTATATTGTATTTCCTTATAAAATTATGGACCGCGACACAAGCAATGATTATGTCTCTTTGCACTGTAAAAGGATAAGGAGCCATTTGTTTTAAGATTGGGAATCTCGCCTTCAATACACCATAAGCACGCTCAATAACATTTCTAAGTTGTGCATGGGCATGATTGAACCTTTCTTCTCTAGTTAAAGGTCTGCCTCTTCGAAAATCGGCTAACCAATACCTAGTATTGCGGTATGGAGCCATAAACCCACGAGTGTTTGTATATGCGGCATCACATAGGTAGCATTTATCTGCAAATGAATGTGACATATTATATAATGACACATATTATATAAAGAAGATAGATAATAAAATATATATAAAGATTACAAACCTTGTGAAGGAAATGGAAATCCAGAAGTCGAATTGAATGCAACTTCTTTCAAAACTCTTGAATCATGTGATATACCCTCCCATCCAGCCCAAACAAAGGTGAATATCATATCAAAATCACAAATTCCTATTACATTTTGAAAACATTCTCCTTTTCCTCTTCCTCTATAAGGAGTTTGTTGATCAACGGGTATAACCGCATGGACAAGAGTTCCATCTAATGCACCTATTGCTCCGGAAAAAATGTTTTTTAATCGTCTATGTCGTTCTGAGTTATGTCTTGTTGGATTAGGAGTTGTTGGTACTATAATTTCTTTTGCAAAACACATCATTGCTGTTAGGACCTCGTGAAAACATTGATGAATCGTTTGTGTGGAGTGATGAAATCTTCCCTTAACCGCGCGAAAACGCTCATTATGTCCTATAACATGTAAGAATATAGCCATCTTCTCTTCAATGCTAATTGTCCTACTAGCTTGTAACCAATTTTTTTGGGTAAAGTGGTTGCATAATAAAGCAAATGCCTCTTGTGTAAGACGCATCATATCGAAACATTGTGTAGGGTCTCTGTACATCAAATCTTGTGTATACGCATACCCGCTTGAATCGTTATCTCTAATTCTATGAATACTGATTAGCCTGCGTCGGTTTGACCTCAGCCAATAAAATACAAGTAAAAGAAAAGCTACAACTTCACCATCGGAAACCATACTTGACCTGTTACGATAACAAAAGTCATATAACAAACGTCATATAACAAAAACTAGTAAATAACAAAAGTCATATTCAATATCCAAATATCATCCAAAGTAACAAAAGTCACATAACAAAAAAAACTCGTACACATCAAACATAGGATCCAAAAGTCATGCAAATAACAAACATAGGATCCAAAAGTCATGCAAATAACAAAAAGTCATGCAAAAAAAACTAGTAAACATCATCAAAGGTAACCATACTTCCTACCCGCAGTCATTACCCACGACTCACAACTAGTATGTGAAAGTCGTAACCAAACTTTTCTAACGTCGGCACTTTCACCAAATAGCAAAAGAGCGGTCTTGTGTCTTTCATCTTCTTCTCCCCATTCCATTTTGTTTAATTTCTCCATACACGCATCAACATCCTTATCCATTTCACTTTTTTCAATTCTTTCATTTTTTTCCACTAACGACCTTGCAAGCATGACAATCTCCTCTTCAACTTCTAATGCCCTTGCATCTCTCTTTTTTCCACCAACTCTTTTGTTTCCACCAACTTCCGTATTTTTTGAACGCCCCGAAGATTCTTCACTTGCACCTATGTGTTGTGTTGAGGTTTCCATTGGAACATTATCATCAAAATCTTGGGCACTAAACTCTTCTACAGGACGAGGGAGTGTAGAAGATAGCCCCCAACTTTGAAAGCCAGTTGAGGTCGACCCTTCAAATAGTTGGGTGCAAAGATCAGGAAACAGCAGGGGTTTAGTTTTCAATGACAACACGAATTTGTTCAACTGTTTACAGTTTTTATAAATATTAGTATTTTTATAAAAATAAATATAATAGTATTCGTTATAGAAATATTACCTTCCCCTCTTCCTTCCATTGTTCATCAGTCAGGTTAAATTTATTTTTTATAGGGTCATATATATTGACGGTTTTGTTTTTCAGTTTCACCCAAGCAACATACTTTGATTTGTAGTAATCAAAGTGGTTTCTCATTTGCTTCTGATCAACCTCTTTACCGTGTTCGATCATCAATTTTTCACGTACTATCTTCCATGAACTAGTCTTAAGCCCGGAACCCTCACGACCATTAGTGGTTAGTTCATGGATACATGCATCAAGAAAAGTTTTGTCCTCACTTTCGTTCCAAACCAACATCCTAAAACATTAATATTTAAAGTAATTTATCATATGTTTTATTAAGATAAACAAAAAACAAATTCCAGCTTACATAGCTTATAAACAAAAATAAAAAAATAAAAAATAAATAAAAAAAATTCACAGCATTGTCAACATAGCTTGTACACAAAAAAAGATATCAAATTTTGTTCCAAACCAATATTGCCATCATAACTTTTATATTTCATAGCTTATAAACACAAAAAAAAAAAATGATTTTTGATTACATAGCTTATCACACAACCAAGTTTCAGATTTCATTACATTATAGCAACATGAATTTTTGATGTCATAACCAATTTAAGATTTCATAACATTAGAACAAGAACAATTTTTTATTTAAAAACCAAGTTTTGATTTCTGATTTCACAAAAAGGGCAACAATTCAAAACAATAATAGCAATCTACTCATCATTTATTATGTGTATATAATGTTATGAATGAGTCATTTGATGCATCATCAACACAATAAAAATGATTCTTCTTAGTTGTTTCTATTAAAGCTGCAACTTTGTGAACAACAGTGAAAGACAAGAAAGAAAAGCCTAGCTGCAATTTGATACAAGTAGTTTCATAGATTATACAATGAAAAAAATTATGGTTTCATAATCTATACATACATTATACACAATTAATGTTATACACAATTTTTTTTTTTCTGATTTCATACTCTATATAGATTATATATAATTTTTTTTTTCTGATTTCATACACTATGCACAATTGATTTTAGAGATTATACAAGTAGGGGAAGATGTTATAACCTAGCATTTTCGGATTTCATAAAGTATGTAACAGATTTTCAGATTTTAGAGCATACCTGTGTTGAAGATTCTAGCGGCTGGAGGAAGAAGACGGAAGGAGTGCAGATTTCCGGCTGGAGGAAGAAGACGGTGAATGAAGGAAGAAGCTGGTGATCTTGCGCTGTGATTAAAGGGAGAAGCGCTGTGATTGAAACCTGTCGAAGGGAAGGGAGAAGAATGGTTGTCGAAGGGAAGGGAGAAGAATGGCTGCCGCTTTTTTTTCTTTAGGTCACGAAGGGAACGACAGGGGTAGTGAGGTCTTTTTTCCAGTCAGATGCATCTCCCAGGCTGACCTATTCAGCTGATTGAACCATACCTGCTGACCGAAACAGACTCAATTTAAACAACACCCGGCTGACCGAGTCAGCCAGAATCGCTGACTCAGACGAGTCAGACGGGGCCGCAGTTTGGGGTTGCTTTTTCACCCATGAAATGTCCCATGCATCATAAGAGCTTTTTTTATGTCTTTTTGAGCTCAAAATCCCATGCAAGCACATAAAGTTTGTAACTTTACGTGCTAGATCGATCGTAGCAGCTTCGATCTATCTTTTGATCAAAGGTTGTACATCAGAAATCGAGGATTTTGAGTGAGGACGTGACTGAGTCGGCGAGTCCATTCCTGGGACTCGACGAGTCCGAGGCTTTGAGTCCCATATCTGTTGAGGGTCAAAGGAAATCAGTTGAGTGTTAGAAGGGTTGTAACCGGATAGAAAGAGTGACCCAACGCATTGGACATAATTTTTGACATGGAGTTCATGGGACGCAATGTAACGCCCATAGATCCGGGCTAGTCAATATAGAGGCAATAGGGGTCGAAACCGACTTTTCGACAAAAGATTTTTAAGAATAAATAATCTCAACCAAGTTTTAGTATATGTTACAAGGTTTCCGTACATATAAAGACCGTCGAAATCCGAGATATAACGAAGAAGTTATGACCCGTCGAAGTTTCGCGACGAAACCGACACGATACCGGGAGGCGTAAATAGTGAATGTACGATAGAGCGAGATTTAGCCTTAGCGATCTAAACGAAAGTCATAGTATATGTTAAACCGATTGTGTGCATAAAAGGAACATCCAAATCTGACTTTGTATGAGGAAGTGATTATTTTTCTAAGATTTAGCATAGAAATGCACAACCCGAAATCTAAATTTTAGATCGGTCGATTTTTAGCCAAAATAATCTAAACAATAAGTGAAGATATCATTAATAGGAGTTAAACGATAAAAAGACAGTCGAAAACGGAGCTCGTATGCGAAAGATATGGACGAAGCTTAGTCCCTACTCTTCGAGCGTTGCGAATTCGATACAGTTTTGTAAATCTGAGATAGATTGACGATTAGCCAACAGGATCTAAGTGAAAGTTGTAGTACTCATAAATACCAACGCATGGATATAAAGAACGTCGATAATAGAGCTCGTATGCGAAAGTTATGGATGAAGCTTAGTCCCTACTTTTCGAGCGCGGCGAATTCGATACAGTTTTGTAAATCCGAGATAGAATGAGAATTAGCCAACGATGTCTAAATGAGAGTTGAATATCTCATTAATAGGAACTCAACGGTAAAAAGACAGACAAAAACAGAGCTCGTATGCGAAAGTTATGGACAAAGTTTAGTCTCTTTTTTTCAAGCGCGACGAATTCGATACAGTTTTGTAAATCCAAAATAGAATGAGAATTAGCCAACGAGGTCTAAATGAGAGTTGAAGATCTCATTAATAGGAACTCAACGGTAAAAAGACAGAAAAAAACGGTTTTTAATAAAACCCGCTGTAAGTGAGTTACGCCTATACTATATTTAATATAGCTTTTATTTACTTATAGTAACATTATTAGGACCTTAAAATAATTATTTGGGCTATTATTATGAGTTATATTGAGTGTTGTTTAACGCTTATATAATAATAATAATAGTTAGACTATTAATTAGTCATGATTAACGTTAAAACTAAACTCTAGTGGTATTAATACTAGGTTTTGGTCAAGGAAAAATTGTTTTAAGAAGTAACGAAGTGATGTCCGAGTGCCGAGTCACCACCTTACCAGGTGAGTGCATAGTTACTTTCAGCTTACACATAGATATGAAGTATTTACATAAATTACGTGCTATGTGTGCATATTATCTGATTACTTGCTATCTATGCTGGATGAACGTTTTATACATGTTTTCAATGATTTAAATTGTATATGTATTTTATATCTACAAAATGTGTTGGGTAAAACATGGGTAGATGTAATAGTTGCTGTGTGACAAAATAAAATAATGAGAGGGCTCGTTATAGATTTTATTGATGATCCATTCATCTAGCGGAGTATAGATGACGACCACGGACTATTCTAGACAGTCAAGTGGAACACTAGGAGTCTCGCAACCTGTAGGTGTTTATTTGAACTGTGTGCTCACCAGATGTACTCCGTCCCCCACATGGTTGCCTTAAGGACATTTATTGTTGAGGAATCCCCTTAGCAGTAGTGTCCATCCCGATGATAGTCCTTAGACTAGGTCCCTTGTGTTAGATGTTTTAGGGACGTAAAGTGAGGATAACGGGAACGGGTAATCAGGTTTATTTGGTTTGATAAAGTTAATAAACTTATTTATTGTGGGTTGAAAACCTTATGTGCTCACCAGGCTCCCAAGTCCGGCCTGCTCAGTTTCTTGCATTAAAGGTAGTGGCGCATGAACATAGATGTGATGTCTTGGGTTGAGAGATTAATGGATTTTAGGCCTGTAAATACGGAATATTGTAGTAAGGCCTATATTGTATTATTTAAGCTTATGATCTGTATCGAACATGACATCTCGAGTCTTTTTAATGAAATACATTTCTACGGAAATGCTTTTGATAAATCTTTATCATATATTGTTTTGGGACAAATTCCGCAACACTTTTATTTAAACTATTACTCTGATTTTTAAACAAAGCATAAATAAAATCGGTCTTTTCTGGCCGTGAAAATGGGGATGTCACAGTTGGTATCAAAGCATTAGTTTAAGCGAACTAGGAATTTGTAGGATTTCTAGACTTAAATTTAGAATGCTAAGCGATGATTATGAGGTGTGAGCACTAGCTTATTTTAGGAATTATGCCTAAAATGCTTTTATGTGCTAAATGATTTGTGCCTGACATGCTATTATTTGTTCGGATCTGTGGTCTGTTGCCGACCGGATCTAAGCGTTTAACTACGATATTAGAACTAGCATATAAATGTTTCGGAGTGATAAGGATGGTTTAAACGTCAATCCTAAATAAAGATCTAGATTCACCTTATTCGGTGTATAGATCAAGATGGAAAGGACCCGCAGCGGAAACATGAATGCAAATAGGAACCGAGATCAACGTCCAGTAATACAGCAAATACCAGTCGTAGTAGAAGTTGCACCCGAGCCAATCACGATGGCCGGAGTGCAAGCATTGATCCAGATGATGTTGGATCGTCAAATTGAGGAAACAAGGCGTTTACTTCAACAAGCTCGAGAGGAAATTACGATGCCTATTGAACAGCCCGAGCTGAATGACAGGCAGTCTGAGGAAGGGAACGACAGCAGGACAGTTGGTCAAGCTGATCCCCCGGTGATTAGGAGGAACAATCATGATGAAGGAGTTGAGAGGAATGGATGCAAGTACAAAGATTTTCTAACTTGCAAGCCATCGACTTTCACTGGGAAGGAAGATTCGATCGGGGTAATGGATTGGATCTCAGAGATGGAATTGGCCTTCATGACATGTGGTTGCAAAGGCAAGCTACAAACCACGTTTGCAGTACGTCAATTCAGAGGAGGCGCTGTTCGCTGGTGGAATACCCTAGGGAAGACTTTGAGCCCAAATAAGCCCCTACAACTGGCATGGGCAGAGTTTCTGGTGCAATTTAAATGAAAGTACTACTCAACTCAAAACTTACTCGAGCTAGAGAACCAGTTCCTGACCTTGAAGAAAGGAAGCATGTCAATTGATCAATACACCAACAAATTCACAGAGAAGATGGATTTTGCCTTGTGCCTTGTTCTGGATGAGCTGACGAAAATCGACAAGTACGCAAAGGGACTTCCATGGGAGTACGCGGTGCCAGTGCATCAGGCACCTACTCTGGAGGCAACTATCTGGGCTGCCAAGTCTATGGAAGATATGATTAAGGGAAGACCTGCCAACAAGATTGAGGTTGGCGAAAAGAGGAAGTTTGAGGGGTCTACGAGGCCCAATAAGAAGATTAAGTCTGGTTCAAAGGAGTTTAGCGGAGGAGGAAACAAAGTGAAAGGGTGCGACAAGTGCAAGAAGAATCACTTTGGGAAATGTAGCGAAGAAGTAACTTGCTACAAGTGTGGGAAGACCGGACATTACGCCAACGAGTGCACCACTAGCAACAGGGTGTGTTATGAATGTCGTGAATAAGGGCATGTTGCTAAGGATTGCCCGAAAAAGAAAGAGTTGGCAAGACCAAACATTCCTCCAAAACCAAAGGCAAGAGCATTCCATATGATACTAGACAAAGCAGCTTACGATGCAAGGAATCAGGAGTGAGGATGGATACACGGAGATCAAGTTATGAAGAAGCCATGTAGATAGTGTCATATGGTGTAGCCTATTAGAGGCATAATCTAGGGTGAACTTGAACACCCATGCAATCGTTTCAAGGAATAATATAAAACCTTCGTTTTGATAATTTATGTGTTAAGTTTGTATGTGATTTTCTTGTATGGTGACTTGGAAAACTATGGGACAATACTTGGGACGAGTATGAGTAGATGTGAAAGGTAGTAGAGGCCTATACTACCGGAAGCATAGGACTCACACTTGGATCTGGGAAAGTCACAAGGTTACCAAGAAACTAGTAATTGATTTTGTTTTATTCAAGTACGTCATTACCATTGTTTCGGTAATGACTAAGAAGATTGTTGTTATCCCGACCATAGTGGTCATATCACATTGAGTCCAACTATGATGAGTAGGTTACGTGGTTCAGAGAACCAAGTTTGATGTAGCGTCCGACTTAAACCAAACGATTGAAATCAAAGCGATCAATAGAAGTATCACGCTCGTTGTTAAAGAAGTTGGTAGCTAGAAATGCTACATGTTAAAATGTGATTATATCACATTAGACGATGAAGGAAGGCATATTCTATTCCGGAATTTGACTCTAAGAGACCTGAGTCTAAGCATTGCTACATACGATGATAGGTCATTAGAATATGACACATCGGTCAATTGTAGTAATCAAATTCACTTATCCTAATTTTGTTAAGAAGAAGAAGGAGTCTCTGATAAAGAATGAGATTGTGACACGAAGGTCATGATTGAAAGTCTAACGAGCAGGTGCAAGACCGAGCACTGCCTACAGTCTAGGAGTCCAAGAGTTAGATACTCATTCGAAGCAACATAGAAGTTACAGTTATTACCTAGGATGCATAGATAACGTATGGAGTCATTATACAATCCTGTTTCGTTGATGATTCCGGGACGTCATCATCTTAAGGGGGAGATAATTGTAACGCCCGTAGATCCGGGCTAGTCAATTTAGAGGAAATAGGGGTCGAAAACGACTTTTTGACAAAAGATTATTAAGAATAAATAATCTCAACCAAGTTTTAGTATATGTTGCAAGGTTTTCGTACATATAAAGAGCATCGAAATCCGAGTTATAAGGAAGAAGTTATGACCCGTCGAAGTTTCGCGACGAAACCGACACGATACCGGGAGGCGTAAACAGTGAATTTACGATAGAGCGAGATTTAGCCTTAGCGATCTAAACGAAAGGCATAGTATATATTAAACCGATAGTGTGCATAAAAAGAACATCCACATCTAACTTCGTATGAGGAAGTTATGATTTTTCTAAGATTTAGCATAGAAGTGCACAACCCAAAATCTGAATTTTAGATAGGTCGATTTTTTGCCAAAATAATCTAAACGATAAGTGAAGATATCATTAATAGGAGTTAAACGATAAAAAGACAGTCGAAAACGGAGCTCGTATGCGAAAGATATGGACGAAGCTTAGTCCCTACTCTTCGAGCGTTGCGAATTTGATACAGTTTTGTAAATCTGAGATAGAATGAGAATTAGCCGACGGGATCTAAATGAAAATTGTAGTACTCATAAATACCAACGCGTGGATATAAAGAACGTCGATAATAGAGCTCGTATGCAAAAGTTATGGACGAAGCTTAGTCCCTACTTTTCGAGTGTGGCGAATTCGATACAGTTTTGTAAATCCGAAATAGAATTAGAATTAGCCAACGAGGTCTAAATGAGAGTTGAAGATCTCATTAATAGGAAATCAACGGTAAAAAGACAGACAAAAACGGAGCTCGTATGCGAAAGTTATGGACGAAGTTTAGTCTCTACTTTTCAAGCGCGACGAATTCGATACAGTTTTGTAAATCCAAGATAGAATGCGAATTAGCCAATGAGTTCTAAATGAGAGTTAAAGATCTCATTAATAGGAACTCAACGGTAAAAAGACAGACAAAAATGGAGCTCGTATACAAAAGTTACGGACGAAGCTTGGAGACTACTTTACTATACAATTCCTATAAATAAGAGATGAACTCTTCATAATTCCCTCACACCTTCAAACCTTTCTTTCTCTCTCTAACTTCTCTCTAACCTCCCTAAACCCCTCCCAAGTCTAGGGAACCTCCCGATCTGATGGGTTTTGAGCATTCTAACACATCCTAAGTGTACATGCAACCCTAATAAACCTTGGATCTATGTTTGTCTAAGATACATGAAAATAATTATTTTTCCAAGGCTTATATCCTAACTAGCATGGCATGGGGAACTTGAATCAAATAAAGCTAGTAGAAACACTTACCTTGTAGTTGTAGTTGATTCCTTGGAGTTTTAGAGCCTAGCACCAATAATGTGGATGCCTCAAATGAAAGTCACAAATCACCACAAACATGGAACTTTGAGAGAATAGTCACACTTCTCTTGAAATCGGCCCTCACCTCAACATGTGTCAACTAGTGTGATTTCAAGAGCCAAAGTCTCCTTTATATAGTGTGGTGGATTAGGGTTACATCCATGTAAACCCTAATACCAATGTCTCTTCATTTCCATGAGATCCATGGGTTAAAGCTCCATGGAGTATCCATGGACTTCTCCATCCAAGCCTAGCCCATTCCAAATAAGCATAAGCCCACACTATATAAATATAGAAGCCCATATTTAATTAGTAATATCTTTGATCACTAAATTAATCCTAGATTAATTATAGATCACTACTAATTAAATAACATGATCTTATATTAATATATTAGAACTTATAATATATTAATAAATCATAACTTGTACTATTCTCAAATATTATCCATAAATTGTTCGGGTGAAGTGCAACCCAAATGGACCATGTCGGGTCGGGTCAAGTACATACCAAATATAGTTATGGACTTAGACACTATATCCAACAGTCTCCCAGTTGGACAAGTCTAGTAACTATATTTGCAAGTATAACTTCAGGAACCGATCAGCAATCGTAGTTCTTTAAACTCTGTTGAACTAGAACGCGCCATTTAGATAAGTGATCATATAATCCTCTGTTCTAGATATCAACCGGACAAATACATGGAACATTGTCTTGCTTATTGTCCAGCATTTGTTTCCCGATTTCCGATTTGTTTGACATAGAACTCAACTGAACACATCAATTTAGTTCTGACCGGGCCCGGTACATAGGTCAAAACAAAATCATCGAGGGTCCCAGATATCAGCTTCTAATCCAAGAAGGAACAGATAAACTTCGACTCATATGTTTGTTCTACCACTCATTGAATTACACACAAAAGCACGTTTTATAACATCGGGTTACCAATGCGTTTATGTACAATCAATGCATAACCAACTTGTAAGTAACAAATCATATCTCTAGGTTTGAAGACTTATATGATATTACCGTCTCACGATCACTCGAGATAAAATTCCATGAAGTGATTCCAGTGAGCGTGGGCTGAGTCCAATGCTCAGAACTTATGAGCACTCATGATTGTTGTAGCCATGTCCAACACCTTAGACCTCTGCAACCAATCATGACAATCTTGATTCATACCTACTTCCGACATATGACCGACTGTGGAGGTTTGAATAATATGATATACCAAACATAATTATTCTGGAAGTCAAAACATGCAAAAGAAATATAGTAAAAGATCGACAAGAGATAGCAACACTTTACTCATAAATAAAACACCTTTTATTCATCATCAAATGTCAATTACACTTTACAAATTTTTGGGTTATCTAACTACTAAAACTTATATCATCCTTCAGCCCTATGCTCCGAGCATGCTGGAGATGCTTAACCCTACTCAGTCCCTTCGTGAGGGGATCTGCCGGGTTCTCATCCGATGATACCCTCTTCGCCATGAGGAGTCCTTCTTCAATTCGATGTCTGATAAAATGGTATTTTCTATCGATGTGTCTGGATCTCCTGTGATCCCTTGGTTCCTTGGCTAAGGCAACCACACTATTGTTGTCACAGAAAATCTCCATTGGCTCTTTTATAGCTGGTACAACACCAAGGTCTCCGATGAAGTTCTTTAGCCATATCGCCTCCTTTGCTGCCTCGCTTGCTGCTATATACTCTGATTCACAAGTGGAATCAGCCACTGTCTCCTGCTTGGAACTCTTCCAAGAAATTGCTCCTCCGTTTAGGGTAAATACCCAGCCTGACTGAGAGCAAAAATTATCCCTATCAGTCTGGAAGCTAGCATCACTATACCCTACAACTCTCAAGTCATCACTCCCACCGAAGGTAAGGACCCAGTCCTTAGTACTTCGCAGGTACTTGAGGATATTCTTTACCGCGGTCCAGTGTTCCTTGCTAGGGTTCGCCTGATACCTGCTAACCATGCTCAAGGCAAAGGCTACATCAGGTCGAGTACACGTCATGGCATACATGATCGATCCTACAGCTGAAGCATACAGAAATCAACTCATTTCTGCTATCTCAGCCTCACTACTAGGGCTTTGTGTCTTATTCAATCTGGCGTTACACTGAATGGGTAACTCACCTTTCTTGGAGTTATGCATGTTGAATCTTTTCAACACTTTGTCTAAGTAGGTACTTTGGCTGAGTCCAATTAGCCTTTTACTCATGTTTCTCAAAATCTTTATCCCTAGGATATAGGCAGCTTCACCAAGGTCCTTCATAGCGAAACACTTCCCAAGCCAGGACTTTACTTCCTGCAGGGTTGGGATGTCATTTCCTATGAGTAGTATGTCATCCACATACAGTACCAAAAAACTGACTATGCTCCCACTAGCCTTGATATAGACGCAAGATTCATCTTCACTCCTCGAAAAGCCAAATTCCTTGACTTTCTCATCAAAGCAAAGATTCCACCTGCGAGGTGCCTGTTTCAATCCATAAATCGATTTCTCGAGTTTACACACTCTATTAGGGTACTCGTTGCTGACAAAACCCTCTGGCTGACTCATGTAAACATCTTCAGCCAACTTTCCATTAAGGAAAGCGGTTTTGACATCCATTTGCCATATTTCATAGTCATGAAATGCAGCTATGGCCAACAGAACCCGAATAGACTTAATCTTGGCTACTGGAGAAAAGGTCTCATCATAGTCCACTCCAGGAATTTGAGAGAAGCCCTTTGCAACCAGTCTCGCCTTATAAGTGTGTACTTTACCATCCATGTCGGTCTTCTTCTTGAAGACCCATTTGCACCCTACAGTCTTACGACCAGGTACATTATCAACCAAGTTCCAAACTTGATTGTCATACATGGATTGTATCTCGCTATCCATGGCCTCTTTCCATTTAGTAGCCTCAGGGCCTGCCATGGCTTCCGTGTAGCTGTTAGGTTCATCCAGACCTACTAGTGTCTCATCACTAATAAGTGTCTCACCTTCCGCAGTAATATGGAAACCATAGTAATGCTCAGGTGCATTCCTAACTCTCATGGAACGCCTCAGAGGTATAGGCTCATCAACTGGCTCAACAGGAGTTTCCTCCTCAAGTTGAGGGCTAGTGTTTGAAGTTCCTTCACCGCTTGATTCTTGAATTTCTTCAAGATCAATTTGCCTCCCACTGTCTCCTTGGCTTATAAATTCTCTCTCTCGAAAGACTCCTCTTCTTGCTACAAAGAGCACATTGTCACTAGGTCTGTAGAAGAGGTAACCAAAGGATTGCTGTGGGTAGCCGATGAAAATACACCTCTCGCTTCGAGGTTCGAGCTTATCATGAGTCTCGTGTCTCACGAAAGCCTCACAACCCCAAATCTTGATGTGGTCTAGCTTAGGTACTTTTCCAGTCCACATCTCGTGAGGAGTTTTGGCAACTTTCTTTGTAGGGACAAGATTAAGAATATGGGCGGCAGTCTCTAAGGCATCCCCCAGAATGAGATTGGTAGCGTAGCTCGACTCATCATGGAACGAACCATATCCAACAAGGTTCGATTACGCCTCTCAGCCACACCATTCAACTGTGGTGTTTTGGGAGGTGTCAATTGTGAGACAATCCCACATTCCCTAAGATAGTCGAGGAACTCTGAACTAAGATACTCACCTCCTCGATCGGATCGAATCATCTTAATGTTCCTGCCCAATTGATTCTCGACTTCCTGTTTAAATTCATTAAACCTCTCGAAAGTCTCTGACTTATGCTTGATTAAGTAGACATATCCATATCTACTGTAATCGTCAGTAAAAGTCAAATAATAACGATTAGCATCCCTTGTGGCATGTTTGAATGGTCCACACACATCCGTGTGTATAAGGTCCAACAAACCTTCACCCCTCTCACACGAGCCTGTGAAGGGTGACTTTTTTATTTTTCCAAGTAAGCATGATTCGCAACTATCATCTGACTTTAGGTCAAACGACTCCAAGACTCCATCCTTTTGGAGTTGGCCTATGCGTTTCTTGCTTATATGTCCAAGACGACAATGCCATAATGATGCTTTATCCAAGTTATTATTATTAGTAGAATCAATACACAAAACATTATTTCCTAAGTTATCTACAACAGATACAGCTTCATACACACCATCACAAGGTAATGCTTTAAAATAAAAAAAATTATTATAGAAAACATCTATAGAACCAACTTCATTATTAAATGAAAAGGTAAACCCTTGTTTGTACAAAGCATGAAAGGAAATAATATTTCTTGCCATTCCTGGCGAATAACAACACTTATTCAAATCTAAATTAAACCCACTACTTAGCGATAAAGTATAAACTCCAATCTTGGTAACAGGTAAAGCTTTCCTATTCCCCATGATCAAGTTTATTCTTCCTTGCTCCACATTCTCACTTCTTCTTAGTCCCTGCAAGTCACAACAAATATGAATACCACAACCGGTATCAAGGACCCAAGACTTAGAATGGGTTGAGTTATTAGAAATGATAGTGTAAGTACCTGCATGGTTGGGTTTGACTTTCCCATCCTTCACATCCTGCTGGTAGTTTGGGCAGTTCCGCTTCCAATGTGACTTTTCATGGCAATAGAAGCATTCAGCCTCTTTTGGGTCAGAAGAAGGAGTGACGAAACCTTTCTTGGTTCCACTTGAAGAAGAGCCATCAAGGGTCCGAGCCTTGGTACCCTTCGAGGATCTCTTTCTCTTCCTCCGTCGACCTTTCCCAATTGCCAAAACCGGAGTTGAGTTTGGAGTAGGAGTGATAGCAACCGACTTCCCCTTAAGACCTGATTCTGCGGTCTTGAGAAGTCCCTGAAGTTTGCTGAGTGTGACCTCTTCCTTATTCATGTGATATGTCATGCGGAATTGATCATAGCACGATGGTAAGGAGTGCAAAATGATATCTATTGCAAGATCCTCAGGGAAGTTCACATTAAGCTTCAGCAAACGATCCACATACCTTTGCATTTTCTGCATGTGGCTCGTGACGGATTCGCCGTCCTTCATCATGGTTGTTATCATGGAGCAGATGATTTCATACCTCTCTTGTCTTGCACTTTGATGGTATCTTTCCATCAAATCTTGGTGCATTTCATAAGGGTAGAAATCCTCATAAGACTTTTGGAGTTCCGTTGTCATCGTGGCCATCATGATGCAAGCCACTTTCGTAGCATCCCTTTCATGTGCCCGAAATTCAGCGATCTCCTGAGGAGTTGCAGTGGTCTCATCAATCTCCTTAAGCTCCTTGTCAATGACATATTCTTTGTCCTCGTAGCGGGTAATCATCCTGATGTTTCTGATCCACTCATTGAAGTTGGATCCATCAAAGGTGACTTTCCCACACAAGTTCATAAGGGTAAAGGAGCCATTAGGATTAGAGCCAGAAGCAGCACTGTTTGAAGACATCTAAAAAGAAGAGAACAAGATTAGTTTAGATATAAGAGAGTCCTTAATAAAACACCCAAATGTAATATTAAGGCTAGGATCCAGTCACAATATAATATAACTTAGAAGAGGTATGTCGTAATCTAAGCTATACCATATTTGAAAGGTAGGTGAATGACGATTCACCAATTTCCACCACGAAAACCGAAATATTTAAGTATTAGGTTTTGATTGGTTCTTTGAAATTCCTAGATTCTTTGAGATTCAATGAACTTTTCAAAGACATGTTTCAATCTCGAGTGTGCCCTCCAAGTTTTGTGACTGTGATGTCGAGGATCACAAAACGAGGTGTGAAGTAACCATGCAAATCACTTGGTACCTTTAAAGTTTATCACTCAATCGATGTGCCGGTAAACCACACACGCTCCATCGATACTATAATAAACCTTTAAGTCACCCTTTACCTACCTTGTTAAGTCCAAGTTAGTGTGCCGGTTAACCACACACGCTCTACCAACGATTTAAACAAAGTGTAAAGTGTAATTTCATGGATTAGCACCTTATTCACATTTTTCCTAGAGTAACTAAGATTGGGAATTTAATAAAACATTTAGTTACTTTATAATATTCATCATACTTTGAATGAGAATTTATAAGTCCTTGTCTTACCCGTTCGGCTAACGACCCTCCACCAGTCAAGCAAGCGGTGGGTGAGAGTGGACACCCATTAAGTCACCATTTTATAGGCAACAACCTTATACCCACCTTACAGACCGGCTTCGTGAATGAGGCGTACTAGCGGTAAGACGACTTTGTTCTTATCCATATATATATATATATATATATATATATATATATATATATATATATATATATATATATATATATATATATATATATATATATATATATATATATATAATTATTAAATCATAATAATATAAGTATAAGGGTTGAATTTTAACTTTTAAAAATCTAAGGGTTGGAACTAAAGTTTTAACTTGACTTTACTTGTTCCAAAACTTGAGGGCAAGTTTTGTAAACTTTCAAAACTTTTCATATCTTGTAACTTATGAGTTTAATAGAGTAATAAAATGAAGACTCTTCATTTTTCTAACTCTTGTGTTCTTTTAATGGTTTTCAATCCAAGAGACTTTTGGTTTTCCATAACTTGAGGACAAGTTATGGACTCCATTAAATAACATCATGATCAAGAATTAATCTACCACATAGGTTACAAATAATTCCTATGATCATCTAAACATCATAAGACCAAGATCATGAACCTGAGCACTTTCATATATCAAAATCACACTTAATCTTTGTAATTTTGATAACTAGTTGTTGTAAATGGGTTAGAAAAGACATTACACCTTCTAAAACAAGTTTTCAAGTACCAAAACAGTTTAGGGTAATGTTTCTAATCCATTTCCAGCAACTAAAGTCGAAAAACTGCACTCTGTCGACCCTACTCGTCGAGTGCATGAACCTACTCGGCGAGTAGGTTGAAGATACAAGTGGACTCGGCGAGTTCCCCAATGGACTCGGCGAGTCCATCAGTCAGACAACAAGATTTCGACTTTTTCAAGCATATTGCAACAAGTATCAAACAACCAAGCCTATGCTCTGATACCACTGATGGGTTTTGAGCATTCTAACACTTCCTAAGTGTACATGCAACCCTAATAAACCTTGGATTTATGTTTGTCTAAGATACATGCAAATAATTATTTTTCCAAGGCTTATATCCTAACTAGCATGGCATGGGGAACTTGAATCAAATAAAGCTAGTAGAAACACTTACCTTGTAGTTGTAGTTGATTCCTTGGAGTTTTAGAGCCTAGCACCAATAATGTGGATGCCTCAAATGAAAGTCACAAATCACCACAAACTTGGAACTTTGAGAGAATAGTCACACTTCTCTTGAAATCGGCCCTCACCTCAACATGTGTCAACTAGTGTGATTTCAAGAGCCAAAGCCTCCTTTATATAGTGTGGTGGATTAGGGTTACATCCATGTAAACCCTAATACCCATGTCTCTTCATTTCCATGAGATCCATGGGTTAAAGCTCCATGGTGTATCCATGGACTTCTCCATCCAAGCCTAGCCCATTCCAAATAAGCATAAGCCCACACTATATAAATATAGAAGCCCATATTTAATTAGTAATATCTTTGATCACTAAATTAACCCTAGATTAATTTTAGATCACTACTAATTAAATAACATGATCTTATATTAATATATTAGAACTTATAATATATTAATAAATCATAACTTGTACTATTCTCAAATATTATCCATAAATTGTTCGGGTGAAGTGCAACCCAAATGGACCATGCCGGGTCGGGTCAAGTACATACCAAATATAGTTATGGACTTAGACACTATATCCAACACTATCATGAGAAGAAAACCCCGGAGCGCTCGACGACTCCGAGAAGAAAAGCTTTCGGCTCGGAAATGCTGCTCCAGCGAAGCCCGGTTTTTTATAAAAACCCGCTGTAAGTGAGTTACGCCTGTACTATATTTAATATAGCTTTTATTTACTTATGGTAACATTATTAAAACCATAAAATAATTCTTTGGGCTATTATTAAGAGTTATATTGAGTGTTATTTAATGCTTATATAATAGTAATAATAGCTAGACTATTAATTAGTCGTGATTAACGTTAAAACTAAACTCTAGTGGTATTAATACTAGGATTTGGTCAAGGAAAAATTGTTTTAAGAAGTAACGAAGTGATGTCCGGGTGCCGAGTCACCACCTTACCAGGTGAGTGCATAGTTACTTTCAGCTTACACATAGATATGAAGTATTTTATATAAATTACGTGCTATGTGTGCATATTATCTGAATACTTGCTATCTATGCTGGATGAACGTTTTATACATGTTTTCAGTGATTTAAACTGTATATGTATTTGATATCTACAAAATGAGTTGGCTAAAACATGGGTAGATGTAATAGCTGTTGTGTGACAAAATAAAATAATGAGAGGGCTCGTTATAGATGTTATTGATGATCCAGTCATCTAGCAGAGTATAGATGACGACCACGGACTATTCAAGACAGTCTAGTGGAACACTAGCAGGCTTGCAACCTGTAGGTGTTTATTTCAACTGTGTGTTTATTTGAACTGTGTGCTCATCAGATGTACTCCATCCCCCACATGGTTGCCTTAAGGACATTTATTGTTGAGGAATCCCCTTAGTAGTAGTGTCTATCCCGATGATAGTCCTTAGACTAGGTCCCTTGTGTTAGATGTTTTAGGCACGTAAAGTGATGATAACGGGAACGGGGAATCGGTTTTGTCTGGTTTGATAAAGTTAATAAACTTATTTATTGTGGGTTGAAGACCCTTTGTGATCACCAGGCTCCCAAGCCTGACCCACTCAGTTTCTGGTATTACAGATAGTGGCGTATGAGCATAGATGTGATGTCTTGGGATGAGAGATTAAGGATTTTAGGCCTATAAATACGGAATAATGTAGTAAGGCCTATATTGTATTGTTTATGCTTATGATTTGTATCGAACATGACATCCTGAGTCTATTTAATGAAATACATTTCTACGGAAATGCTTTTGATAAATCTTTATCATATATTGTTTTGGGACAAATTCCGCAACACTTTTATTTAAAATATTACTCTGATTTTTATACAAAGCATAAACAAAATCGGTCTTTTCTAGCCGTGAAAATGGGGATGTCACACTCAAAGAGTACTATAACAGACTCGGCGAGTCCAAGGCAATCTTCTTAAGATTGAAGATGAACTCGACGACTTGTTCATGCAACTCGGCGAGTCGAGGATAGGACTTGTTCATCAGATGAAGGTGGAATCGACAGGTGTTCACACATCTCAGCGAGTCGGATGACTTTCATGTGATGTTCACAAAAGAGAGGAACTCGACGAGTCAATGCCAAACTCGACGAGTCGAGGGCGAGTAAAGGGTTAGGGACTCGACGAGTTGACGGCCCAACTCGGCGAGTCGGGTCAACTTGAAGTTGACTTTGACTGTACATGGGTTAACCCTGTTTAGGGTTGTACATTCTGTGTGTTGAGTAGTCGTAGGGAGTCGACTTGTGCGCCGAGGATAACTCAAACACTGCATGAAATCGAGGTGAGTTACCTTCCAGTAGGGGTGGGTCTAAGGCCACAATGTCGGCCCACCAAAAAGGGGTATTTAGAAGATGATTGTCTTTGTGATAATTATCTTGGTCTAGTTATGTGTTTTGGTCATGAGATTTAACTGTATGACATGTTATGTGTGTAGTAGGGATTAGCTTCCTTGACAGTGGTCCTTAGGACCTAGTGGTAGTTCAGTACCCGGATATGCCTGACTGTATTATTATATATGTTGTTGTATGCTAGTGGTAGGGGGTGAAATATTCCCCAGTTACCGACTGGAAGATACTGATGACGGTTACCGGTTGAAAAATACCGATAATGATTACCGGTTGAAAGATACCGATGAAGGTTACCGGTTGAAAGATATCGATGAAGGTTATCAGTTGAAAGATACCGATGATATTGTATGGTATGTGGTATGATGGGGGGAACTCACTAAGCTTTGTGCTTAGAGTTTTAGTTTTGGTTTCAGGTACCTCTTAGTCGAAGGGGAAGCAGCCGGCGGTGTAGCAGCGCATCACACACATACATGGTTTCCGCATTGAGTTTTTGGGATCGTACTCTGATTTTCATTACTTTGATGTCATGGTTTGAGACACAACATTATGATTTTGTAAGGTGTTGTTTTATGGACAATGTTTTGGTAAAATGTTTATTAAACATATTAATTCAAAAATGTAATTTTCGGGCTTGTTTTTGGCTCGTTACAGGTTGGTATCAGAGCCTTGGTTTGAGGGATTCAGACACACCCTCAGGGGTATCTGGACTGAAACCGAGGGATTGAAAGATTTTTGCAAGGAAAATGGTTTTCTAAAATCTAAATTGAGATTTTTTAAGAAATACGAAGTGTGTGATGCGTGCGACCGGTCGGGATCAAGTAAGTTTTCCCTAAGATACCCATACTTGCTACGTTATGTTATATGGTTTTGATTCAGGGGACTGCATGCTAGAATAAGACTAAGGATCAAGGAGGATGCCTTGTGTGACTGATATATGATTCTGAAAATTACATGCTAGTTAGGGCTAAGGGTCTACGAAGGATGCCTTATATGCTTGATGTATGAGCTGTATGCTAGGACTGATTAGTCAGCAGTAGGATGGCTTGTGTAGGTTATGCCTGTTTTGGTTACTAAATGCATGAATGTTGCTTGCTTTGTGCTATGGGGGTTCTGGCCAACTCCAACTAACTAAGGAACGGAGATATAACAGTATTCGCAAGCTAGTTAGGGGGAGGTGGTGGTGACTCCTAGTGCAGCTGAGGGCAGTGAGTAAGTCGGAGAGTGCCCTAGGAAAGCCTAGGATGAGTTCAGTGGAAAGGGTATCGGAAAAACGGACTTCGTGAAGTCGAAGCAATCCTTTAGGAAAGTATGGATAGATGTGGAAGGTAGTATGTGCCCGTACTACTGAAAGTAGAGGATCCGTACTCGAGTCAAGGAGGGCCTAAATGGAACTAGGAAACTTGGAAAGTGCATGAGACCTCCAGAAAGTATTTGTGACCCTGACAATAGTATGTTTATTTTTAGAATGGTGGTCACGTGACATGGAGTGGGAGGTTCAGGATCCGGGTCAGGATATGGCTCGGGTGCGGGGTCCGAGCATGTGGATGATGGATTACACGAGTTCATCGCGTCCGAGATTGCGAGAGGTATCCTTCATGCGACACCGGTTATCTTCGGGTCGATCAAGGAGGGGATCAATGAGCTGATGGAGGATCACCTCCGATCATTCTAGAGTGATCTGGCATCTGGCCAGACGAGCACGCACATACTGTCCTTTAAGGACTTCAGAGGGAGTGGTGCGCCGGATTTCCATGGGGTGAAGGACCCCATTGCCGCTAGGAGATGGATCGCGGACATCGAGTCTGCGCAGGTAACTAGCTTCTGCCCGGAAGGGTCGAAGGTCCGTTTCGTTGTAGTGGCACACTGGGTCGGGTTTAGGCTGCTATAAGTGCGGAAAGGTTGGGCATTTTGGCAGAGATTGTACTGCCTATACTCCTGCGATTCAGACATCAGACCTAATTTGCTTCCATTGCAATCAGAGGGGCCATAAAAAGACCAATTTCCCTAGATTAACAGCAGCGGCGGCATCGGCAGTGGCGTCGCCTCCAGCGACAGCACGGGTTGTGGATGGCCGGAAGGTCAAGTCGGAGGCTCTAGTGGTTCGGAGCCGAGCATTTCAGCTGACAACAGATGAGGCATGCGTTGCGCCCGATGTGGTGACGGGTATGATTCCTTATTTATACTTTTATGTTATGTCACTATGATTCTGATATATTGTGTGCTTGCTTAGGCTCATTCCATGTGAACGGTATCCCAGTTCAAGTGTTGTTTGATTCGGGTGCCACCCAATCATTTGTCTCTCTTGATCTTAGCAAGAAGTTTCTTGAGTCCTCGGGCATGTTAGATTGCCCTCTAGAGATCGAGATTGCAGACGACCTGTCTGTACGAGCGTCAGAGGTCTACCGGGATTTTGTTTTGAGGCTGTTCGAGGAACGTTACCTGGTGGACTTGGTTCCCATACCTTTGCGGGGGAACAAAGTTATTATTGGTATAGATTGGCAGAGCCCTAATGGGGCAGTGATCAACTGTGCGCAGCAGTTAGTGCGGGTCAGGACCCCTAGTAGGGGAGAGCTGGTGATTCAGGGCGAAAGGCCACAGCGAGGACCAACTTTATGTTCGGCAGCGAAGGCTAGACGCTACCTTCAGCAGGGTTGCGCGGGTTATGTCGCCTATGTTATGGATACCCGGAAGGCGGGAAAGGCGATGGTGGGTGATGTGCCCGTGGTGCGAGAGTTTACGGATGTATTCCCCAAGGAGTTGCCTAGGATACCTCCGGAGAGACAGGTGGAGTTCAGGATCGACCTAGTCCCTGGTGCGGCTCCGATAGCCAAGGCACCATATTTGTTGGCTCCTCCTGAGATGCAAGAGCTGTCTACACAGCTGCAGGAGCTGTTAGACAAGGGGTTCATTAGACCGAGCAGTTCACCCAAGGGAGCCCCGATTATGTTTGTGAAGAAGAAGGACGGGTCGCATCGGATGTGTATAGATTATCGAGAGCTGAATAAGGTGATACTGAAGAACCGTTATCCACTCCCGAGGATCGATGATCTCTTTGACCAGTTACACGGAGCATCTTGGTTCTCCAAGATTGATTTGCATTCAGCGTATCACCAGGTGAGGGTCAGAGAGGAGGATATGCAGAAGACTTCCTTTCAAACACGTTATGGTCAGTATGAGTTTGTGGTGATGCCTTTCGGGCTCACCAATGCTCCTGCCACGTTCATGGATCTCATGAACCGTGTGTGCAAACCGATGCTGGATCGAGCTGTGATAGTTTTCATCGATGAAATATTGGTCTATTCCAAGACCCAAGAGCAACATGAGGAGCACTTACGGGAGATTTTGAGTACTTTGAGTAGGGAGAACTTATATGCTAAGTTCTCCAAGTGTGAGTTCTGGTTGCCCCTGACCAGGCTTTCTCCAAGATAGTCGTGCCGCTGACAAGGCTGACAAGGAAGGTCATGGCCTTCTGTTGGGGGCCTGAGCAGCAGGCTGCATTTGAGACATTGACGCAGAGATTGTGCAAAGCGCCGATCTTAGCCCTGTCGGAGAGCATGGAGGATTTTGTTGTGTACTGCGATGCGTCCAACTCGGTTTTGGGCGCAATACTGATGCTGAGAAGGCATGTCATTGCCTACGCGTCAAGGCAGTTGAAGCCTCACGAGGAAAATTATCTGACACATGATTTAGAGCTGGGGGCTGTTGTATTTTCCCCCAAGATTTGGCGTCATTACCTCTATGGGTTCCGATGTACCATCTTCATGGACCACAAGAGTTTGAGGTACCTCATAAACCAGCCGAATCTAAACATGAGGTAGCATCGGTGGTTGGGTGTGGTTAAGGATTACGATTGCGAGATCCTTTACCATCCGAGGAAGGCCAATGTGGTGGCTGACACGCTCAGCCGCAAGGCAGCGCCGATTAGGGATATATGTCTAAGGATGACAGTGGTGACTCTGCTTTTGGAGCGGATTCAGGAGGCCCAGCAGGAGGCCATGAAGGAGGAACATTGGAAGAGCGAGCAGATAGTGGGGCAGGTTTCCTCCTTTGACTACGACAGCCAAGGATTACTGACACTACACCATAGGGTGTGGGTGTCGTACCACGGGGGTGTGCGCCAGGTCCTGATGGAGGAGGAACACAAATCCCGATTATCCTTTCATCCCGGGGCGACAAAGATGTATAAGGATCTTCGTCTGGACTAGTGGTGGCACTGCATAAAGTGGGATGTGGCATGGTGCATGGAGCAGTGCTTGACCTGCAGGAAGGTCAAGGCCAAGCATCAGAGACCGCATTGCAAGATGCAGCCGTTGGATATTCCGCTGTGGAAATGGGAAGACATTACGATGGATTTTATCACAAAGCTTCCTAGGACCGTGTGAGGGGTAGACTCGATTTGGGTCATCATCGATCGATTGACCAAGAGCGCTCATTTTATTCTGATTCAGGAGAGCATCTCGGCCGAGAAGTTGGCCGACATATATATCCGGGAGGTGGTGGCACGGCACGGGGTGCCAGTCTCGGTGATTTCATACAGGGATGTACGATTCACTTCCAGGTTTTGGTAGAAGTTTCACGATGAGCTGGGTAGTCGTCTACATTTTAGCACCGCCTTTCACCCTCAGACGGATGGTCAGAGCGAGAAGACCATCCAGACTCTGGAGAATATGCTGCGTGCATGCGTGTTAGACTTCGAAGGTAATTGAGATGCCTACCTACCATTGGCAGAGTTCTCCTATAACAATAGTTATCACGTGAGCATCGACCTCCCTCCCTTCAAGATGCTGTATGGGAGGAGGTGCAGGACCCCGATATGTTGGGGGACGTTGGCCAGAGGGTAATGTGGAGCACGGAAGTAGTGCTCAAGACGACGGAGAAGATTCAGCAGGTCCAGAGCAGGCTTCAGACTGCTCAGAGTCGGTAGAAAAGCTATGTCGATAAGCGCCGATCGGACTTGGAGTTCCAGGTCGGGGATATGGCCCTCCTAAAGGTGTCGCCATGGAAGGGCGTTATCCGATTCCGGAAATGGGTCAAGTTGGGCCCCAGGTATATTGTACCGTTCAGGGTTATATCCCGGGTGGGAAAGGTGGTGTATAGGCTGGATCTGCCAGCCGAACTCAGCCAGATCCACAACACTTTCCACGTTTCCTAGCTGCGAAAGTGCTTGGTGAACGAATCGGTAGTGGTGCCCATGGAAGACATTCAGGTTGATGGCAGCCTGAACTACATCGAGCGACCTGTGGCGATCCTCAACCGAAACTCGAAGGATCTGAGGACAAAGAAAGTGGAGCTCGTGAAGGTGCAATGGAAGCACCGGAAGGGCTCGGAATGGACTTGGGAGTCGGTGGAAGAGATGATGGAACATTACCCAGAACTATTTCAGGAATGCACAGCAAACTTCGAGGACGAAGTCTTAAATAATTGCGGGAGATTGGTAGCACCTGGTTCCTGGTATGTATTTATTTCTAGGTATTTTGCATTTTTGGCCTTGGACTCGGTGAGTTGAAGGACCAACTCGCTGAGTAGAAGCGGGACGGGACACGGGATTTAAGTGATGGACTTGAAGAGTCGGAACTCGGACTTGACAAGTAGACCATGTTTGTGTTGGAATAGTGTCTAAGGCTGTAACTATATTAGGCAAGTATTTGACCCGATTGTGCATGGTCCTTTTAGGTTTCCTTCACCATAGCAACTTGATAGGATGATTTATTAAGAGAGAATAAATATTATTAATATATTATGAGAATAATATAAAGAATAATAATATTGTTATTTGATTAATATAAGTCATAAATTAATTGGTATTAATTTGGTGACTTAAAGAGGTTAATTAAATAAGAGGGTATAAACTGTCAATTGTTTGATAGTTAAACTTTAGACTGTAAATCCATAATTGATAGGGGTGGACGGATTCTAGAAGCTATGGATAGCTTCAAATCGTCCAAGGCTATCTAAGGAATGGATTTGGATAGCTTTAAGAGAAGATTATCCAATTAGGGTTTAAGTTGTAACCCTTAAGGAGTCTACAAGTATAAATAGACCCTATGGCAAAGGGAAATCGGCACTTGATCTAAAGTAGAGAATCCCTGGCCGATTTCCTCCCCTCTCCTCTCTCTCAAATCATCCTCCTTGCTATTTGGTTTTTGTAAGCCATTAGAGGAGTGACAATTGTGACTCTAGAGCTCCAAGACAACAAGATCAAACAAGAGATTCAAAGGTATGATTCTAGATCTGATTTAGTATTGTTCATACACCTAATTAGTTATTAGAAGTCTTGGATTCAAAGCATGTTTAATTAGAAAGCCTAGATCCAAGCATTAGGGTTTTGCATGCGCACATAGGAAAGTTCTTGTGGCTAAAACCCATCAGTTTGGACAAACACCCTAATCCGAGGGTTTGCACCCTATTTAAGTAATGTTATATCAGTGACAACGTCCCTTATGCTCCCAAAACACCTCTCATTAAAACCCTAGCCGTTATTGAAGCAATCTAAGCCTTGTTGATGGATTTTGGTGCTTTTTGTCTCAAGAAGGAAGGAGAAAAGCTTGAGGGAGCAAGTAGAGGCAAAGGGAACCCGAGTTTGTGCACCTCCTACAGTACATTGAAGGTAAAAAGTTGTTAACTTGCTCACTCATTTGTTAGATCCCTCTTTGGGAGATTTAGGGCTTTTATAAGCCATTTTTGATGGCCAACCATGTTTGCAAACATGGTTAGGGGGGGTAAAGCTTCTGAATCACGTCATTAAAGGAGTTACAAGGCAGTTTGGGGTTGCTTTTGCACCCATGAAAGGTCCCATGCATCATAAGAGCTTTTTTTATGTCTTTTTGAGCTCAAAGTCCCATCCAAGCACGTAAAGTTTGTAACTTTACGTGCTAGATTGATTCTAGAAGCTTGGATCTATCTTTTGATCAAAGGTTGTACATAACAAATCGAGGATTTGGAGTGAGGACGTGACCGAGTCGGTGAGTCCATTCTTGGGACTCGACGAGTTCGAGGCTTTGAGTCCCATATCTGTTGAGGGTCAAAGGAACTCATTTGAGTGTTAGAAGGGTTGTAACCGGACAAAAAAGTGACCCAACGCATTGGACGTAATTTTTGACATGGAGGTCATGGGACTCGACGAGTACTAGAACAGACTCGGCGAGTCCAAGGCAAAGTTCTTAAGATTGAAGATGAACCCGATGACTTGTTCATGCAACTCGGCGAGTCGAGGACAGGACTTGTTCATCAGATGAAGGTGGACTCGACGAGTATTCATACAACTTGGCGAGTCGGATGAGTTTCATGCAATGTTAATACAAGAGAGGAACTCGTCGAGTAGTTAATGCCAAACCCGACGAGTCGAGACGTGCATATGGACGAGTAAAGGGTTAGGGACTCGATGAGTTGACGGCCGAACTCGGCGAGTCGGGTCAACTCGAATTTGACTTTGACTGGACTTAGGCTAACCTTTTTTAGGGTTGTACATGCTGTGTGGTTACTTGAAGGTTGTCGTGTAGGGATCGAGGAGTCGTAGGGAGTCGACTTGTGTGACGAGGATAACTCAAACATTGCACAACATCGAGGCGAGTTACCTTCTAGGAAGGGTGGGTCTAAGGCCACAATGTCGGCCCACCGAAAAGCGGTATTTAGAAGATGATTATCTTTGTGATAATTATCTTGGTCTGGTTATGAGTTTTGGTCATGAGATTTAACTGTATGACATGCTATGTGTGTAGTAGGGATTAGCTTCCCTGGCAGTGGTCCATAGGACCTAGGGGTAGGTCAGTACCCGGATATGTCTGACTGTATGATTATATCTATTGTTGTATGCTAGTGGTAGGGGGTGAAATAGTCCCCAGTTACCGGCTGGAAGATAACGATGACAGTTACCGGTTGAAAGATACCGATGATGATTACCGGTTGAAAGATACCGATGAAGGTTACCGGTTGAAAGATATCGACGATATTGTATGGTATGTGGTATGATGGGGGAAATCACTAAGCTTTGTGCTTACAGTTTTAGTTTTGGTTTCCGGTACATCTTCGTCGAAGGGGAAGGAGCCGACAGTGTAGCAGCGCATCAGACACACAAACATGGTTTCTGCATTGAGTTTCTGGGATTGTAATCTGATTTTCATTACTTTGATGTCATGGTTTGAGACACAACATTATGATTTTTTAAGGTGTTGTTTTATCGACAATGTTTTGGTAAAATGTTTATTAAACATATTAATTCAAAAATGAAATTTTCGGGCTTGAATGTTGGGTCATTACACAATCCCTTTGGATGATCACCTCGCAGATCGCTTTTTGGATGGTTCTGACTCCAAACCAGAAGTTAACAACCTACCTCAAGAGGATCAAATCCCAAACCTTAACCCCCGACCCGCATTTCAATGTCCCACACCCTTGTAGGTGGCAAACTTGAACCGATGGAGTCATGAACAGGGTCAACCTTTACCCTTCAATGGAGAACGAAGCTTTTACAATCTAAGCGAGGGAGGCTCAGCTAACTGAGTCCTGCCCATTATGGTCTGCGGGATTGCTCGGAATGATGAGCAAGGTCAAGCAGCCATCGACCGAGTCATGGAAATTGACGTCATTTACGGCGTTAACACAGTTTGCATTCGCCATCTCGAAGAGGCTATGGAAAGGACTTAGAACCAAAATGCGGCTCTGCAGAGAGATCTTATTGCAACCCAAGCTGAAGTCAGGGAAGTTCGAGCTCGACAGGCAGCAAATGAAAGACGCATAAGGGACATGGAGTGTCGTCTGGCAGAGTCAAGGACTCATTCTAGTGGTTCTCATCGTAGAAAGAGCCTACTCTAATTTCTCTTTTGGATATAACTTAAGTCTATGTAAAAACTCTAGTTTTAGTTTCCTATCTTTTATAAGACTTTAATCTTGAAAAGTCTTTATTCTATCAAAAAATTTTCATCATGGTCAGATGTAAGACCTACTTTTAGGTCATTTTGCCCAAACGTGTTACATCTGTGATACCATTATCATTAACAGATTTCTAATCTCATGGAAATTATTATCCAAATGCTATCAACTTTCTAGTACTAGATCTTCATTCAATCATACTTTCAATTGATTCTCACTATCACCATCAATCTTTGTAAACTTTCAGTTAAGCAATGCCTCCTCGAAGAGTGACTTGGCGTAATCCTCCGATAACTCCTACACAACCACTCCACCTCCTCCTCAATACAAACCTGTAGCTATTCAAGCTACTGTGAATGCGGCTGTTACTGCAACTTTAGCACAATTCACCTCGACTGGTACTAGTGGGAGTGAGACTTATGTGCCTCCCACTTTTGTCGAAGCTCCAGTGCGCTCTAGAGAGTGCTCGTACAAGGACTTCACCAGCTGCAAACCCAGGGCCTTCAATGGAACTAGTGAAATCATTTCCCTCTCGCAATGGTTCGAGAAAACGGAGTCGATCTTTGAGATATGCTCCTGTCCGGAAGAGAGCAAGGTAAAATTTGCCGCCTGCACCTTCGCGGACCAAGTGCTGACATGGTGGAATAGTCACGTCAAGTCACTATCTCTTATAGTGGAAATTCCATAGGCAGGGAAGCTCTTACGGAGCTCATGATCGAAGAGTACTACCTGAGGGGCGAAGTTTAGAAGCTGGAGCAGGAGCTCTGGAGCCTAACCATGAATGGCTCCTACGTAGTTTCCTACACTGCCAAATTCAGAGATCTGGTAGCGCTATGTCCGGGAATGGTCCCTTCTGAAGCAAAGAAGGTGGAGAGGTATATCTGGGGGCTGGTGCCTCCATTTCGGGAGATTATACTAGCTTCAAACCCCACTACCTTCAATAGTGCCAAGCGATTGGCACAACGAGTCATTGACCATGGGGTCCGTCCCCCGTCAAAAACAACAACCCTAGCCATATCAGAACCCTCCAAGGCCGCTAATAACAAGCGGAAGTTTTGGGATGACAACAAGAAACAAAAAGCTACCAAAAAGCAATAGGTCGTGGCGGTTCTTGTTGCGATAGCACCTGCCGCTGCTGCTCCGGTAAAGCAGTACGCTGGAAACTTCTCGAAGTGCAACAAATGCAACTTCCACCACACTGGACCCTGCCGGGAAATGCAGTGCTCTAACTACAATAGGAAGAGGCATACTGCTCGTTTCTGCAAATCCCCGGGAATGCCAATCAGCCAAGTCCCCGGCGCTGGTGTGGGCCAGGCTTGCTACGGTTGCAGCGAGGTGGGCCACTACAAAAGGAACTACCCGAAGGCAGGGAATGCCCGTAGTGTGGGAAGAATATTGGCTATAGGCCACAAGGAAGTAGTTGCCGGCCCTACAGTGGTCACTGGTACATTTCTCCTCGATAACTCTCATGAATGCATGCTTTTTGATAGTGGAACAGAGAGAAGTTTCGTGAATCGAAAATTTGCTCACTTATTAAGCAAAAACCACGAGCACTTAAAGAACCGTTCACTGTAGAAATGGCTAACAGAAAGACTGAGAGCACTAGCAGTATATGCATAGGATGTTCTCTAACTCTAGATAACCATTCATTTCTAATCAACCTCATGCCGGTATTAATTAAAAGTTTCGATGTCATAGTCGGCATGGATTGGTTGAGTCTTCATCGCCCTGACATCATGTGTTACGAAAAAGCGATTCGTCTTAACCTTCCATCCAGTGACACTCTTATTATCTATGGCGACAAACCCAGTACGAGCCTTCGTATCATCTCAAGTATTCAAGCTTAAAAGTACTTGCGTAAGGAATATCGTGCATTCCTTGCTCACGTTGTCAATACGAGCCAAGAAACCAAAGACCTAAAGAACATCCCAGTAGTACGCGACTTTCCCGACATCTTTCCAAAAGAACTACCAGGATTACCTCCGCAACGACAAGTCGAGTTCATAATCGACTTAGTGCCAGGGGCTACCCCCGTACCCAAATCGCCCTATCGTCTAGCACAAGTTGAGATGCAGGAACTATCTGGTCAACTTAACAAATTGCTCTGCAAGAGCTTTACTAGACCAAGTTTCTCACCATGGGGAGCACCGGTCTTATTCGTGAAGAAGAAATACGGGTCGTTCCATATGTGCAACACCTATAGAGAACTCAACAAGCTTACGATCAAGAATCGTTACCCTCTTCCTCGTTACCCTCTTCTTCGCATAGACGATTTGTTCGACCAACTGCAAGGGGAACTTTTCAAAGATAGATCTATGATCCGGGTATCACCAGTTATGAGTACTTGAGGAGGATGTCCCGAAGACAGCCTTCTGAACTCGTTATGGACACTATGATTTTGTAGTGATGCCATTCGGATTGACTAACGCGCACGCCGTATTCATGAACTTAATGAATAGGGTGTGCCATCCTTACATGGAACAGTTTTTCATCTTGTTCATCGATGACATACATATCTACTCTCGAAGTAAGGAGGAGCATAGTCATCATCTATAGCCGGTCTTAGAAACACCGTATTCATGGACTTAATAAATAGGGTGTGTCGTCCTTACCTTGAATAGTTTTTCATCTTCTTCATCGATGGCATACATATCTACTCTCAACTTGAAGCCTTGAAACCCGAAAATGGGGCGGGTGAATCCCTGAGAGGGATGGATAAGAACTTGGAAGTCAAGGGTGGCGGAGCCTTGTATCTCATGGACAGGATCTAGACACCGAAGCACGGTGGCTTTAGAGACTTGGTCATTACCGAAGCGCACAACACTCGATATTCCGTCCACCTAGGTTTAGATAAGATGTATTTGGATCTTAAAAAGTTATACTGCTGGCCTAACATGAAAGCATAGATTGCTACCTTCGTAAGTAAATATCTTACTTGCACCAAGGTCGAGGTCGAATACCAGAAACCCTCAGGATTACTGCAGTAACCAGAGATACCATAATGGAAGTGGGAGTGCATCACAATGGACTTCATAACCAAGTTTCCCAAGACAACGGGTGGTCTCAATACCATATTGGTGATCATTGACAGGTTAACAAAGGCTGCACACTTCCTGCCCATCAAAGAGTCTGACAGGATGTTAAAGCTCACCATAACATACATTAGGGAGATCTTACGACTGCATGGTGTTCCTATATCCATTATCTCCGATAGGGATAGTAGATTCACTTCAAGGTTCTAGCAATCGCTATAATGTTCCGTAGGAACGAGGTTGGACGTGAGTACAGCCTACCATCCTCATACCAACGGACAAAGTGATAGGACTATTCAAACTTTGGAAGATATGTTACGAGCCTGTGTGATTGACTTTGAGAAGGCATGGGATACTCATTTACCCATTTTCGAGTTATCCTACAACAATAGTTATCACACAAGCATAAAGGCTACTCCATTCGAAGCCCTCTATGGCCGAAAGTGTAGATCCCCTTTGTGCTGGGTTGAGGTGGGTGACACACAGTTAGCTAAAGGACGAGTTCCTAACAACACTCTCACAGGTCCGGAAAACATTCGGGAAACAACAGATAAGATCGTTCAAATGCGTGAACGATTCAAAGTGAGACTAATTAAATATATAGGGTTGATTATAACAATCTTCAATTCTTTTATGGTGGATTAATGATCCATGGTTTATGGGTTTGGTTATAACCATATGGAGGTCCATGGATAGTTCATGGGAGTTACAAACCCATGGGTCATGAGAAATGAAGAGTCATGACAATTAGGGCTTACATTTGTAACTCCTAATTATGACACACTATAAAAGAAACCCTATAGCATGCAAAATCGGCACTGGGGTATTCATAAGAGAGCACAACCGATTTTTGAGGCTAAGTGAAATTCTCTCAAGTTATTCCAAGTTTGTAGTGTTGTGTGAAGCATTTGAGGCACAACATTTGGGGTGTTAGGCTCACAAAGTCTTGAAGGAATCCAAGCAACAACAAGGTATGTATTTCTACTAGTTTTATGTTTTATATATTCCCCATGCGATGCTAGTTAGGAAATAACCTTGAAAATGAAATTTGCATGTATATAGAGAAAACATAGATTCAAGGTTATTAGGGTTGCATGTACACTTAGGAAGTGCTAGAATGTTCAAAACTCATCAGTGGTATCAGAGCCTAAGATTGTTTCTGTATACTTGATGCAATTTGCAAGAAAAATCGTTTTTTTGGAATCTGCCAGCTTACCACGAGGTGATAAATTTTACCACTAGGTGGTGACTGTTCAGTGAAAAAAAAAATTGCTTTTGGCCTGTTTTGGATTAGAATCATTACCACAAAGTGTTTTTGTTCTTAAAACTTGATTTTGAAGTTATGGTAATGTTTATTCTCATCCAAATAAATGGTTCCAGGTCGGGGATATGGCCCTCCTAAAGGTGTCGCCATGGAAGGGCGTTATCCGATTCCGGAAATGGGTCAAGTTGGGCCCCAGGTATATTGTACCGTTCGGGGTTATATCCCGGGTGGGAAAGGTGGTGTATAGGCTGGATCTGCCAGCCGAACTCAGCCAGATCCACAACACTTTCCACGTTTCCTAGCTGCGAAAGTGCTTGGTGAACGACTCGGTAGTGGTGCCCATGGAAGACATTCAGGTTGATGGCAGCCTGAACTACATCGAGCGACCTGTGGCGATCCTCAACCGAAACTCGAAGGATCTGAGGACAAAGAAAGTGGAGCTCGTGAAGTTGCAATGGAAGCACCGGAAGGGCTCGGAATGGACTTGGGAGTCGGTGGAAGAGATGATGGAACATTACCCAGAACTGTTTCAGGAATGCACAGCAAACTTCGAGGACGAAGTCTTAAATAATTGCGGGAGATTGGTAGCACCTGGTTCCTGGTATGTATTTATTTCTAGGTATTTTGCATTTTTGGCCTTGGACTCGGTGAGTTGAAGGACCAACTCGCTGAGTAGAAGCGGGACGGGACACGGGATTTAAGTGATGGACTTGAAGAGTCGGAACTCGGACTTGACGAGTAGACCATGTTTGTGTTGGAATAGTGTCTAAGGCTGTAACTATATTAGGCAAGTATTTGACCCGATTGTGCATGGTCCTTTTAGGTTTCCTTCACCATAGCAACTTGATAGGATGATTTATTAAGAGAGAATAAATATTATTAATATATTATGAGAATAATATAAAGAATAATAATATTGTTATTTGATTAATATAAGTCATAAATTAATTGGTATTAATTTGGTGACTTAAAGAGGTTAATTAAATAAGAGGGTATAAACTGTCAATTGTTTGATAGTTAAACTTTAGACTGTAAATCCATAATTGATAGGGGTGGACGGATTCTAGAAGCTATGGATAGCTTCAAATCGTCCAAGGCTATCTAAGGAATGGATTTGGATAGCTTTAAGAGAAGATTATCCAATTAGGGTTTAAGTTGTAACCCTTAAGGAGTCTACAAGTATAAATAGACCCTATGGCAAAGGGAAATCGGCACTTGATCTAAAGTAGAGAATCCCTGGCCGATTTCCTCCCCTCTCCTCTCTCTCAAATCATCCTCCTTGCTATTTGGTTTTTGTAAGCCATTAGAGGAGTGACAATTGTGACTCTAGAGCTCCAAGACAACAAGATCAAACAAGAGATTCAAAGGTATGATTCTAGATCTGATTTAGTATTGTTCATACACCTAATTAGTTATTAGAAGTCTTGGATTCAAAGCATGTTTAATTAGAAAGCCTAGATCCAAGCATTAGGGTTTTGCATGCGCACATAGGAAAGTTCTTATGGCTAAAACCCATCAATTTGGACAAACACCCTAATCCGAGGGTTTGCACCCTATTTAAGTAATGTTATATCAGTCACAACATCCCTTATGCTCCCAAAACACCTCTCATTAAAACCCTAGCCGTTATTGAAGCAATCTAAGCCTTGTTGATGGATTTTGGTGCTTTTTGTCTCAATAAGGAAGGAGAAAAGCTTGAGGGAGCAAGTAGAGGCAAAGGGAACCCGAGTTTGTGCACCTCCTACAGTACAATGAAGGTAAAAAGTTGTTAACTTGCTCACTCATTTGTTAGATCCCTCTTTGGGAGATTTAGGGCTTTTATAAGCCATTTTTGATGGCCAACCATGTTTGCAAACATGGTTGGGGGGTAAAGCTTCTGAATCACGTCATTAAAGGAGTTACAAGGCAGTTTGGGGTTGCTTTTGCACCCATGAAAGGTCCCATGCATCATAAGAGCTTTTTTTATGTCTTTTTGAGCTCAAAGTCCCATCCAAGCACGTAAAGTTTGTAACTTTACGTGCTAGATTGATTCTAGAAGCTTGGATCTATCTTTTGATCAAAGGTTGTACATAAAAAATCGAGGATTTGGAGTGAGGATGTGACTGAGTCGGTGAGTCCATTCTTGGGACTCGACGAGTCTGAGGCTTTGAGTCCCATATCTGTTGAGGGTCAAAGGAAATCATTTGAGTGTTAGAAGGGTTGTAACCGGACAAAAAAGTGACCCAACGCATTGGACGTAATTTTTGACATGGAGGTCATGGGACTCGACGAGTACTAGAACAGACTCGGCGAGTCCAAGGCAAAGTTCTTAAGATTGAAGATGAACCCGATGACTTGTTCATGCAACTCGGCGAGTCGAGGACAGGACTTGTTCATCAGATGAAGGTGGACTCGACGAGTATTCATACAACTTGGCGAGTCGGATGAGTTTCATGCAATGTTAATACAAGAGAGGAACTCGTCAAGTTAATGCCAAACCCGACGAGTCGAGAAGTGCATACGGACGAGTAAAGGGTTAGGGACTCGATGAGTTGACGGCCCAACTCGGCGAGTCGGGTCAACTCGAATTTGACTTTGACTGGACTTAGGCTAACCTTGTTTAGGGTTGTACATGCTGTGTGGTTACTTGAAGGTTGTCGTGTAGGGATCGAGGAGTCGTAGGGAGTCGACTTGTGTGACGAGGATAACTCAAACATTGCACGACATCGAGGCGAGTTACCTTCTAGGAAGGGTGGGTCTAAGGCCACAATGTCGGCCCACCGAAAAGCGGTATTTAGAAGATGATTATCTTTGTGATAATTATCTTGGTCTGGTTATGAGTTTTGGTCATGAGATTTAACTGTATGACATGCTATGTGTGTAGTAGGGATTAGCTTCCCTGGCAGTGGTCCATAGGACCTAGGGGTAGGTCAGTACCCGGATATGTCTGACTGTATGATTATATCTATTGTTGTATGCTAGTGGTAGGGGGTGAAATAGTCCCCAGTTACCGGCTGGAAGATAACGATGACAGTTACCGGTTGAAAGATACCGATGATGATTACCGGTTGAAAGATACCGATGAAGGTTACCGGTTGAAAGATATCGACGATATTGTATGGTATGTGGTATGATGGGGGAAATCACTAAGCTTTGTGCTTACAGTTTTAGTTTTGGTTTCAGGTACATCTTCGTCGAAGGGGAAGGAGCCGACAGTGTAGCAGCGCATCAGACACACAAACATGGTTTCTGCATTGAGTTTCTGGGATTGTAATCTGATTTTCATTACTTTGATGTCATGGTTTGAGACACAACATTATGATTTTTTAAGGTGTTGTTTTATCGACAATGTTTTGGTAAAATGTTTATTAAACATATTAATTCAAAAATGAAATTTTCGGGCTTGACTATTGGGTCATTACACAATCCCTTTGGATGATCACCTCGCAGATCGCTTTTTGGATGGTTCTGACTCCAAACCAGAAGTTAACAACCTACCTCAAGAGGATCAAATCCCAAACCTTAACCCCCGACCCGCATTTCAATGTCCCACACCCTTGTAGGTGACAAACTTGAACCGATGGAGTCATGAACAGGGTCAACCTTTACCCTTCAATGGAGAACGAAGCTTTTACAATCTAAGCGAGGGAGGCTCAGCTAACCGAGTCCTGCCCATTATGGTCTGCGGGATTGCTCGGAATGATGAGCAAGGTCAAGCAGCCATCGACCGAGTCATGGAAATTGACGTCATTTACGGCGTTAACACAGTTTGCATTCGCCATCTCGAAGAGGCTATGGAAAGGACTTAGAACCAAAATGCGGCTCTGCAGAGAGATCTTATTGCAACCCAAGCTGAAGTCAGGGAAGTTCGAGCTCGACAGGCAGCAAATGAAAGACGCATAAGGGACATGGAGTGTTGTCTGGCAGAGTCAAGGACTCATTCTAGTGGTTCTCATCGTAGAAAGAGCCTACTCAAATTTCTCTTTTGGATATAACTTAAGTCTATGTAAAAACTCTAGTTTTAGTTTCCTATCTTTTATAAGACTTTAATCTTGAAAAGTCTTTATTCTATCAAAAAAATTTCATCATGGTCAGATGTAAGACCTACTTTTAGGTCATTTTGCCCAAACGTGTTACATCTGTGATACCATTATCATTAACAGATTTCTAATCTCATGGAAATTATTATCCAAATGCTATCATCTTTCTAGTACTAGATCTTCATTCAATCATACTTTCAATTGATTCTCACTATCACCATCAATCTTTGTAAACTTTCAGTTAAGCAATGCCTCCTCGAAGAGTGACTTGGCGTAATCCTCCGATAACTCCTACGCAACCACTCCACCTCCTCCTCAATACAAACCTGCAGCTATTCAAGCTGCTGTGAATGCGGCTGTTACTGCAGCTTTAGCACAATTCACCTCGACTGCTACTAGTGGGAGTGAGACTTATGTGCCTCCCACTTTTGTCGAAGCTCCAGTGCGCTCTAGAGAGTGCTCGTACAAGGACTTCACCAGCTGCAAACCCAGGGCCTTCAATGGAACTAGTGAAATCATTTCCCTCTCGTAATGGTTCGAGAAAACGGAGTCGATCTTTGAGATATGCTCCTGTCCGGAAGGGAGCATGGTAAAATTTGCCGCCTGCACCTTCGCGGACCAAGTGCTGACATGGTGGAATAGTCACATCAAGTCACTATCTCTTATAGTGGAAATTCCATAGGCGGGGAAGCTCTTACGGAGCTCATGATCGAAGAGTACTACCTGAGGGGCGAAGTTTAGAAGCTGGAGCAGGAGCTCTGGAGCCTAACCATGAATGGCTCCTACGTAGTTTCCTACACTGCCAGATTCAGAAATCTGGTAGCGCTATGTCCGGGAATGGTCCCTTCTGAAGCAAAGAAGGTGGAGAGGTATATCTGGGGGCTGGTGCATCCATTTCGGGAGATTGTACTAGCTTCAAACCCCACTACCTTCAATAGTGCCAAGCGATTGGCACAACGACTCATTGACCATGGGGTCCGTACCCCGTCAAAAACAACAACCCTAGCCATATCAGAACACTCCAAGGCCGCTAATAACAAGCGGAAGTTTTGGGATGACAACAAGAAACAAAAAGCTACCAAAAAGCAATAGGTCGTGGCGATTCTTGTTGCGATAGCACCTGCCGCTGCTGCTCCGGTAAAGCAGTACGCTGGAAACTTCCCGAAGTGCAACAAATGCAACTTCCACCACACTGGACCCTGCCGGGAAATGCAGTGCTCTAACTACAATAGGAAGAGGCATACTGCTCGTTTCTGCAAATCCCCAGCAATGCCAATCAGCCAAGTCCCCGGCGCTGGTGTGGGCCAGGCTTGCTACGGTTGCAGCGAGGTGGGCCACTACAAAAGGAACTACCCGAAGGCAGGGAATGCCGGTAGTGTGGGAAGAATATTGGCTATAGGCCACAAGGAAGTAGTTGCCGGCCCTACAGTGGTCACTGGTACATTTCTCCTCGATAACTCTCATGAATGCATGCTTTTTGATAGTGGAACGGAGAGAAGTTTCGTGAATCGAAAATTTGCTCACTTATTAAGCAAAAACCACGAGCACTTAAAGAACCGTTCACTGTAGAAATGGCTAACAGAAAGACTGAGAGCACTAGCAGTATATGCATAGGATGTTCTCTAACTCTAGATAACCATTCATTTCCAATCAACCTCATGCCGGTATTAATTAAAAGTTTCGATGTCATAGTCGGCATGGATTGGTTGAGTCTTCATCGCCCTGACATCATGTGTTACGAAAAAGTGATTCGTCTAAACCTTCCGTCCAGTGAAACTCTTATTATCTATGGCGAAAAACCCAGCACGAGCCTTCGTATCATCTCAAGTATTCAAGCTTAAAAGTACTTGCGTAAGGAATATCGTGCATTTCTTGCTCACGTTGTCAATACGAGCCAAGAAACCAAAGACCTAAAGAACATCCCAGTAGTACGCGACTTTCCCGACATCTTTCCAAAAGAACTACCAGGATTACCTCCGCAACGACAAGTCGAGTTCATAATCGACTTAGTGCCAGGGGCTACCCCCGTACCCAAATCGCCCTATCGTCTAGCACAAGTTGAGATGCAGGAACTATCTGGTCAACTTAACAAATTGCTCTGCAAGAGCTTTATTAGACCAAGTTTCTCACCATGGGGAGCACCGGTCTTATTCGTGAAGAAGAAATACGGGTCGTTCCATATGTGCAACACCTATAGAGAACTCAACAAGCTTACGATCAACAATCGTTACCCTCTTCTTCGCATAGACGATTTGTTCGACCAACTGCAAGGGGAACTTTTCGAAGATAGATCTATGATCCGGGTATCACCAGTTACGAGTACTTGAGGAGGATGTCCCGAAGACAGCCTTCTGAACTCGTTATGGACACTATGATTTTGTAGGGTGAAGCATTTGAGGCACAACATTTGGGGTGTTAGGCTCACAAAGTCTTGAAGGAATCCAAGCAACAACAAGGTATGTATTTCTACTAGTTTTATGTTTTATATATTCCCCATGCGATGGTAGTTAGGAAATAACCTTGAAAATGAAATTTGCATGTATATAGAGAAAACATAGATTCAAGGTTATTAGGGTTGCATGTACACTTAGGAAGTGCTAGAATGTTCAAAACTCATCATTGGTTTCAGAGCCTAAGATTGTTTCTGTATACTTGATGCAATTTGCAAGAAAAATCGTTTTTTTGGAATCTGCCAGCTTACCACGAGGTGATAAATTTTACCACTAGGTGGTGACTGTTCAGTGAAAAAAATTGCTTTTGGCCTGTTTTGGATTAGAATCATTACCACAAAGTGTTTTTGTTCTTAAAACTTGATTTTCAAGTTATGGTAATGTTTATTCTCATCCAAATAAATGGTTATTATCAAAATTTCAATTTTTATCTGGTTTATTTTTGATTCTTGAAATTGGTGATATGAATATTTGTTCTTATGAGTTTTAGAAGATCATAAGAATTGTTTGTAACTTGCATGGTGATTAATTCATGATCTTAATGGCAATGATCGTGTCCATAACTTGTCCTCAAGTTATGGATAACCAAAAGTCACTTCTTTAAATTGTGATTAAAGAACTAAAGATGTTTCATAAAATGAAGAGTCTTCATTTTTATGAACCATTAAAACTCATAAGTTACAAATTGAAGAGACTTGGAATAGTTTCAAATCTTGCCCTCAAGTTTTGGAATTTGTAAAGTCTTACACTTTAATTCCAAATTAAAGCTTTTGTTTTAAGTTAAAAAAAATTCAAACTTTATGGACTTCATTATATTAATTAAAGTGTTTCATTAAAAGAGTTAATAATTCCATAAAGACATGGTTTAAGTTTAATTAAATTAAGAGTATAGTTTAATTAATAGATTAAACCACCCAGTATTTTAAATATCTAAAATACACCCTTATACTATTATTATAATTTTAATTATATAGATATGTATAAGAATAAGTCAATCATACCATTAGTAGGCCACATTCACGAAGCCGGTCTATAAGGGAGGTATAAGGTTACTGCCTATAAAATGGCGTTTAATGGGTTTTCACTCTTACCCACCGCTTCCTTGATTGGTGGAGGGTCGTTAGCCGAAAAAGGTAGGATAGGACCTTTATCCCCATTAAAAGTATAATGAAATTATAAAGTAACTATACCTTAATAATAACCAATCTTAGTTACTTTAGGAAAATGTGAATTTGGTTCTAACCCATAAAATTACACTTTGTACCTTACCAAGTCGTTAGTGGAGCGTGTGTGGTTAACCGGCACACTAACAAGAACTAGTAAGTGTGGCAAGGGGTAACTTGACCTTATTATAGATTGGTGGAGCTGTGTGGCTAACCGGCACATCGATTAGGTGATAAATTTAAGGGTACCAAGTCAATTTGTATGGTTATTCACACCTTGTTTGTGATCCTCGGCATCCCAGTCACAAAATTGAGAGGGCACAATCAAGATTCAAACATGCCATTGAAAAGTTCAATGTATCTCAAAAGATCTAGGAGTTTCAAAACCAATAAAACCTAATAATAAAATATTTTGTTCTTATGGTGCAAATTGGTAAATCATCATTTACCTACCTTCAACTATTTTATAACTTGGATTACGGCATCCCTCTTCCAGTTATAAATAGGTTGTTGGATCCTAGCCTTAATATTTCATATTGGGTGTTATATTAAGGACATTAAATCAACTAACTTGAATTTCTCCCATTATAGATGTCTAGTTTAGACAACTATGGTCTTCTCAAATCTTTAGGAACAAGTTTCCTAATGAAGATGATATCCCAAATGGAAACCAAGGTGAAAGGTCAATCCCATTGTTGTGCATTAGTGGGACTGGAAATCATACTTCACTTCCTCCACCTCCTCCAATAAATCTCCCTATCCCAAAAGTTTCAATACCTGATAAGTTCTAAGTCACTCAATCTCTATTGGCAAACAAAGTCTATATGTGCTTAGAACTTGGAGATTAAGTCCCACATTGACAAGCCGGGAGAGTCGGCTGTCGAAGTCTCGAGGTAGCTGGATGTTGACTTGGTTCTTCAGTCACTCCCTGATGACAGATCACGACATGACCCTTAATGATCTTACCTATTTGCTTGATTATGCTGAATCAGCAATGATTTGGAGCATTGGTAAAGCAAAATTTAAATGGAAGATCAACTTCCCAAACTTCCATGGACATTGGCAATGGTAACATTGGAAGTCTAGAAAAACTTTCTCTTCCCAATTGAAAGGGATTGGCCATAGTTAACTCGGTTGACCAAATGGTAAAGAGAAAGGCTAAGTCTATGTACCGTTTCCAAAGAGTCCATATGTTTCTGTTGCCAAAGGAAGGGCATTGGTTGTGAAGCTGCCAAATTTACCTAAAAGTCCATAAGGATAGTAAAGTCAAATGTTTGACTTTGCTTTAGGTAAAGTCCATTATCTAACTTTATTAAGTTTCTATTCTGAGATTCTTATTGCATGATGTGACTGGGTCACATATTGATGTTTTAAGAATCAAAGAAGAGTGAAGAAACTTGAAGGAAGTATATGCTGACTCTAATCGTGAAGATGGATTTCGATCGCATGGTCCAGTAATCAGAATTTTGAGTTGTTACTTAAGATTTATTATATATTGCTTAGGAATAGATAACAACAAGTTTTCCATATGGATTGTAAGGATAAGTTTTCCGCAAACTTTTAAAATAAAAGAAAATGTTTTTTGATTTTATTTATTTTAAGTATCCTTACAATGGCATTTGTGAAAAAGGTTGTTGCTTATATGTTTCCATTGATAAGCAATATGGGTAAATGGATTTGATTCTTTCTTTAGTGGTAGTGTCATAATTTACCAAATAAGGAAAGATTCTCATCACCTATGTTTCAGTTGGATAGAAACTTGGAATCATGCAAGTTGTATTGTGTGATGAATGAGAATTTTCATCTTTGGTAAATTAAGACTAATTCCTTGTTCACATTCGCATGTGAGTTAAGCGAAGGACTAAAGGATCGGGTACATTAAGTTGTGCACCAGTCAAGTCCACCACAAAGGTAGATAAGATTTGTAACAGCCTGGATTTCCAGGTATCTTTTATGCTTTCAATTTTGATGTTTTGTGAGGGGACTCGGCGAGTTAGAGCTCAGACTCGCCGAGTAGGATCGCGATTCTGGACGCGGGTTCGGGCCTGGACTCGGCGAGTCCAAGGTATGGACTCGGCGAGTCTGCGCTGTTTAATGAAACCCTAATTTCTCGGGTTTGGGACCTATTTAAGGGGCCTTATGGCCGTCATTTGTGCTCACCAGTCCCCAGAGTGAAACCCTAGATCATCTGAGTGATTCAAGTGAGGGAAGAAGCCATTGTTGATTCTTGGAGTTATTGTCTAGCAAAGGAAGAGAAGATCTAGCCAAGAGGAAGCAAGAGAACGGTGGATTCTTGAAGAGCTAAGGTCCAGGACATCACATCTGAGGTACCATTCGAATCCTTCTTTGATATTGTGATGTTCATATAGATTTGGGGTTTTTGAACCCATTTGTGGATAGATCTAGCATCATTATGGTCCCTTGGCGAGTTTTGGCTATGAATCTAGACCCATAGAGGTCCAGAGCACCTCCTTGCTCAAGCTTTATGTGCATCCGTGGAGGTTTTAGATTGGGATCTATGTATTTGAGGCTACACCTCCATTAATGAGCTATATGATGCTTATTGAGCACCAAGACTCGGACTTTATGTGGTTAATAACCTTAAGGGGACTGGATCTATGAGTTACTAGAGTGGATCTGACCTTAGAAGGTCGTTTGAAGTTGTGCATGGAGTGCACTCGCCGAGTCCAATCCCAGACTCGGCGAGTTGGTGCGGGTTGCTCAGAGACGTCGGATCAGGGACTGTGTAACCGAGTCGGGTGAGTGACTCGGTGAGTTGGAAGAGATCCAGAGGGAATCGGGTTCCTGTAGGGACTCGGCGAGTCCACGCCAGACTCGGCGAGTTAGGTTGACCGTTGACCAGTGTTGACTGGTTTGACTTAGTAGTATTAGTCAATCAGAGTCAAGTAGTATTAAGTAAAGATACACCTGTGTTGTAGGAGGACGATAGCTCGGGAGATCGAGCACTAGTGGTTGAGAGCTTTACGAGTTACCGAGACATGCGAGGTGAGTCTTCTCACTATACGTTACCTTGAGTGGTATTATGAGTTGACCAGAGGGTCTTATGTGTCATGTATGAGATTATGTGCTATTTTATGAGATTGTATGTTATGTGTTATGTGTATGTTTTATGTTGATATAGACCGGGCCGAAGGGTCCAACGATACAGACCGGGCCGGAGGGCCCAACGAGCTATGACCGGACCAGAGGGTCCAACAAGCTTTGGGACTGGAGGGTCCCGCTGAGACATATCGACTGGAGGGTCATATTATAGCCTTGAGTGGCGTATGTGTTGTATGCGGTATATTTGGGGAACTCACTAAGCATTTATGCTTACAGTTGTTATGTTTGATGTCTCAGGTACCAACGAGGACCGTTGGAAGGCGACGGCTTGACACGTACACACACACTGATGGAGATTTTCATATGTAGAGATCTTATGATTTGTTTTTGAAAACAGAATTGATTATGGATTTTGATTGTGACGTTATACATTATGTGATTTTGAAAATGAAAAATTATTTTGAAAATTTACGTTGTTACAAGATTATTCGTTATGATTTACTAAAGTTTAGTAAATATGATTATGCTTACGAGTTTAAGTGTAAGTCTGAAACACTGGAAAAGTTTCAATGTATGGCAGAATGAATAAGAAGAATCAAATAAGGCAAAAAGATAAAAAGTTTCTCCAATCTGAAGAGATGTGAGAGTACTTGTGTATTTTGTTTTATGATTATCTTAGTCATTATGGAACCATATCACAATTGATCCTCTAAGGACACCTTAGTGTGTTTGTTTCCTGAGGAGAGGAATCATGAATTATTGAAATGGTTAAATCAAAAGATAATTCATACTTCGTTCCAAAAACAAATCCTGGAGTTATACTCCAAGATTGTAACTTAAGTGACATAGTCTTTAGAAAGTTCATAACACTTGTTAAATGTAGAGTAAGATGTTTCATATTCTTGTACATTTAAGATTGGTAAGTTGTGATGTTTTGGATAAAACAAAGACCAGCTAAGACCAATAGTGAGAAGTGTTTAACTTGATAAGAATCCGCACTAGCATTTGAATATTTTTATTGTCAAGGAATGGTTCTTGACAAAGAGAAGTCTTATATGTCAAGAAGACAGTGGGAGTCTAAAAGATTCTGAGATAGTTTCAAGAACTAATCAAGAGTTTTGTTAATCACTAGCCCACGACTTGAAGTTTGTAACCTATCGTGTTGACATATTCTTATTTCTGTGTCTATTCCAGTCAAAAGTTGATTATGCTTGTGAGTTCTATGAGTTCTAAATTGTTTGCATAACAACCTAGAAGCAATGGTGGGCATTGTGCTACCAATTGGCAAGAAATTAAGATTGAACAAGTTCAGTCCATATGAGTTTGAATTTGTCACTAACCTTGTCTTGTGATTATGGTTATGACAAATTCACATGGATATGAACACATACACCATAAAAATCTAAGTTTCATAAGGTTTCTCTTCGATTCATGAAAATGATAGTAAGGAAACTCTTTCACTAAGTAGATTTTGAGTAGATAGCAATTGTGAGAATGACAAAAGGTCTAAACATTACGATTACGGCATCCCTCTTCATAATTGTTTAGACACACAAGTGAGCTATCTAAGGAAAGGTGTATGGTTTTGATAAAGTCTTATCAAATAAATTGCGTATCAGAAATCTGAACTTTGGTAGAAAAGTCAATAAAGTGTTGGTTTCTAAAAGTCCAGTTGATCTCTGGATACATGTCAAAGCTAGTGGGAGCATAAGTGTTATGCTAGTAAGATAATAATCATTATGCTAGTGAGAGCATGATTATTATGTTAAGTTTCGCAAGTCAACAATAATAATTATAGAAAAAAAAGTTTCAATTCGCCTTGAAAAAGTTGTTTTGCTATAATTAAGGGAGAGGATTTTATACTTCACTCTAATTCTACAAGCTTAGATTGAGAATTTAATCTACTTTAGTCAAGAATATATATGAATGTTATGCTGGAATGGTTCAACATAAGGATATTCTATATATGTTGCATTCTCAATATTCGATTATAATTACGACATCCCTTTTCATAGTTCGAATTATGAAAACATGGTAAATAAAAAAATTTATAGCATAAATCATGTCCCATATGCTTTGGGTATAGGTTTGATTACATGTGCTATAATATTCATCCATTCTAAATTTTTCAAATGCCTAGGGCATTAAGATAGAAAAAGGAATAGAACTGGAAATGACTAAAATGATTAAGCAAAGTTGTCGAGGACAATCTGAGGTTTACCAAAAATTGGTTGCTCATGGACAATTAGAAATATAGAGTAAGGACCATATTGACATATTTTGAAAAAGAGGCAACTCTTATTCAGAAGTGAAGGTCAAAATGGTAATATGGAATTGTCTCCATAGGTGGAAGTTATTCTTTGAATCTATGTAAGATTAAAGAACTTAATGCTAAGAAGGATGTTCAAAGAAATGTACTTTGAATTTGAGACATCATTTCCATGGAATTGTTTTTCATTCGAATACTTTGTAATGTCTGTTGCAAAGTCTTTGTGACTTCTGTGCATAGTCATTACAAGGGGATCATTGCATATAAGTTTAGAATCTAACAGATTACAGTAAATGGCAAGAGTTTGGTATTCTTGCATTTACAAAAAGGATTGGAATTGTGAAATGAGCATCATTGGAATATTGTCAATTGATCTATTTCACAAAGAGAGGACCATATGTAAACATAGTATGCATACTTGGAGTATGACATAATTGTTCTTTGGAAAACATAGTGTACATGCTTGGAGCTTGGGACAACTAATATTTTAATTCAAGCATAAAGTTGATTAATCAATACATAAATAATGAGTAATCAGTATGGTGCTTAAATAAAAGGTGTTTTTTATTTACACTCAAAGTGTTGGGGCCATATAAGATTAGTATTATTCTTGTGTTTCACTTTGCATGTTTTGACTTCCAGAATAATTATGTTATGGTATATATCATATTATTCAAACCGTCCACAGTCAGTCATATGTTGGAAGTAGATATGAATCAAGACTGTCATGAATTTGGCTTATATGATTTGTCTAAAGTGCTTTAGACAATGCAATCATTGCTACAACATTCATGAGTACTCATAAGGGCGGAGTACTGGATTCAACCCATGCTCACTTCCATCACTTCATGGAATTTATCTCGAGTGATCGTGAGACGGTAATATCATATAAATCTTCAAACCTAGAGATATCAGTTGTTGACTATGAGTTGGTTATTCATTGATTCTACGGAAACGCATTGGTAACTCGATGTTATAAAACGTGCCTTTGTGAATAATTTAACAAGTAGTTAGTACAAGAATATCAGTCGAAGTTTATATGTTCCTTCTAGAAATAGAAGCAATATTTGGGCCCCTCGATGATTTGGTTTTGACCTATGTACCAAGCCCGGTCAGAACCTAATTGATGTGTTCAATTTAGTTCTTTGTCAAAACAAATCAGAGATCAAGAAACAAATGTTGGACAATAAGTAAGACCATGTTCCATGTGTTTGTCCGGCTGATATCATGAGAACAGAGGATTATATGATCACTTATCTTAAATGGTGTATTATCATCATCTCAGTTTCGAGAGATTTTGAAAGAGCTACGATTTCTAGTCGGATTTTGAAGTCATATTTGCAAATATAGTCATTAGACTTATCCAAGTAGGAGACTGTTGGATATAGTGTCTAAGTCCATAACTTTATTTGGTATGCACTTGACCCGACCTGGCATGGTCCATTTGGGTTGCATGGCATTGCAATACTTGGATAGACAAAATGAGAGAAAGTACACTTATGATTATTAATATATTATAAGTTCTAATATATTAATAATAGTATTATTTAATTAGTATTGATCAAGTATTAATCTGGTATTAATTTGGAGATCAAAGTGAGACTAATTAAATATATAGGGTTGATTATGACAATCATCAATTCTTTTATGGTGGATTAATGATCCATGGTTTATGGGTTTGGTTATAACCATATGGAGGTCCATGGATAGTCCATGGAAGTTAGAAACCCATGGGTCATGAGAAATGAAGAGTCATGACAATTAGGGTTTACATTTGTAACTCCTAATTATGACACACTATAAAAGAAACCCTATAGCATGCAAAATCGGCACTGGGGTATTCATAAGAGGGCACAACCGATTTTTGAGGCTAAGTGACATTCTCTCAAGTTATTCTAAGTTTGTAGTGTTTTGTGAAGCATTTGAGGCACAACATTTGGGGTGCTAGGCTCATAAAGTCTTGAAGGAATCCAAGCCACAACAAGGTATGTATTTCTACTAGTTTTATGTTTTATATATTCCCCATGCCATGCTAGTTAGGAAATAACCTTGAAAAAGAAATTTGCATGTATATAGAGAAAACATAGATTCAAGGTTATTAGGGTTGCATGTTGTAACACTCGTGTTTCTATCCTAGGCATTTATATTGAGTTGATAGTCTAGGTTAACATTTGTAACTCATTTTGAAGAAATGAAAAGGAATTATGTGAATATTATGTGAGTTATGTGTTTTATGCTTAATTATTAGGGCTTAATTAATTAAGAATAAAAATAAGCGTCAAAATTAAAGTGTGAGATAAGCCCGATATCTTTACATAAAGTTGTAGTGGTCGAAACAAGGATTTCGGGGATATAAAGAATACCAAAATCCGAGTTATAATGAAGAAGTTATGACCTGTCGAAGTTTCGCGACAAAACCGGCATGGTGCTGAATGTTGTAAAAAGTGAGTTTTTGATAAACTATTTTTTAGCCTTAGTAATCTAAACGAAAGTCGTAGTATTCGTTAAACCGAGAAGTTTGATAAAAAGAACGCCCAAATCTGACTTCGTATGAGGAAGTTATGATTTTTCGATGTTTCAGCGTAACAGTAGACAGCTAAAACCTCGAATTTTAGATCAAGTGATTTTCAGCCGACACAACCTAAACGAGAATTGAAGGTCTCGTCATTAGGAGCACAACGGTAAAAAGTCTGACGAAAACAGACGTCGGATGAAGAAGTTATGAATTTTTAACGGATTTCATGTCCCGGTTTGTTAAAAATAATAATATAAAATTTAAAGTCAAAATTAGCCAACGAATTCTAAACAGAAGTTGTAGAGCGTAATTTTAGCTACGCGTGCATATAAAGAACATCAAAAACGGAGCTCGTATGCGAAAGTTATGGATTTTAGAAGTTTTGGCGCGAAAACCGAGAAATTTCGCATAGTCACACTTTGCCACGTCACCCTCGCTTAGAATGTGACACATGTCCTGCTGAGTCACCAGGCTGCAGAGTCACTGAAGCTGGTGAGTCATGCGAAGCCACGTGTCTTCTTCTGATTCGACCAAGGAGGAGGCCCAATCCGAAGCAGCCAACTCTCCGTCCGAGCCTCGCACCTAGCTCCGAGCCTCGCATAGCCTAGCTCCGAGCCTCGCTTAACCTAGCTCCGAGCCTCGCAGGTGCACCAGTAGACTCTGGTCCACTTAGAAGCTGCCAGCGAGCCCTCGCAAGTGCGAGCCATGTGCGAGCCTTCGCCTGCGAACCTTCTCAGCCGTTGGATCAGAAGCTTCTCAGTCGTCCGATCAGAAGCTTCACCCTATAAATAGAAGGCTGCGAGCCTTCTCGGATATTTTTAAGAAATTGCCACTTTTAACCCCTAAACCCATATTTTCATCATCTTAACATCCCGCAAAGCCCCGGTATCGGTTGTAAAGCCCGGAATACCCCACGAAGTGCCCGAGAAGCCCGGAAAATTTATCTTTTCGGTTTCGAAGCCCGACTTTTGCAGAGCCCGGTTTCTCAATAAAACTCCCGGTTTTATTAGAAACGATCGTTTTAAGAAACGAATTGCTGCCCGATTTTCACCAAAATAAGTGAGTGTGTAGTTAGTTTCAATTTACACATAGATATGAAGTATTTACCTTGAAATATGTGTTATGTGTAAATATGCTAATTGCTTATTCAAGGTGACTGTTGAATTGATGTTTTATAGAAGTTTTAAACTGTATATGCTTTTTATCTACAAAATATGTTGGGTAGAACATGGGTAGATGAAATAGTTGATGTGTGTTAAAATGGTGAGAGGCATCGATGTTGTTGTTGTTGTTGTTGTTGTTGTTGTTGTTGTTGTTGTTGTTGTAGTCATCTAGCGGAGTATAGATGACAACCACGGACTTTCTAGATAGTCCAATGGAACACTAGCAGGTTCGCAACTTGTAGGTGTTGATGAATTAAATGTTCATTGGCGTACTCCATCCCCCTCATGGTTGCCTTAAGGACATGTATGGCTGAGGAAACCCCTTAGCAGTAGTGTCCATCCCGATGATAATCCTTAGGCTAGGTCCCTTGTGATAGGTGTTTAGGGACGTAAAGTGAGGACAACGGGAATGGGTAATCAGGGTTATTGTTGATTGGTTAACTTAATAAGTATATTATTATTGTGGGTTGAAAACCCTATATGCTCACCAGGCTCCCTAGCCTGACCCACTCAGTTTTATGATTTCAGGTAGTGGAACCCGAGCATAGTCGGAGGACGACGAGAGATTTTTGGATTATAGGCCAGTAGTTGTAAATAACTGTTGAAAGGCTTATAATGTCTTGTTTATGCTTTTGATCTGTATCAGAACATGACATCCCGAGGTTTTGATATATATGGAAAATATATACCTTCTTCATGAAGGATTTTGATAAACTTTTATCATATGTTGTTTGGGGACCAATTCTGCAACATCTTTTAAAAAGATTTCTCGGATTTTATTTTAAAAAGCATAAATTAAATCGGTCTTTTCTGGCCGAGAAATATGGGGATGTCACAGTTGGTATCAGAGCATTAGTTTAAGCGAACTAAGAAATTGTAGAATTTCTAGACTTGAACTTAGAATGCTAAGTGATGATTGTGAGACGAGTGTCTACCATATTTTAGACACGAGCACTAGTTTAATTTAGGGAAGATGCCTAAAATGCCCTTATGTGCTAAATGCTATGTGTTTGCCATGTGTGCCATTATTTGTTCGGATCTATGGTCTGTTGTCGACCGGATCTTGAAACCTTATGTGTGTAGGATTCTAAGCGTATGAATACGAGATTAGAACTAACATGTAAACGTTTCGGAGTGATAAGGGAATTGAAATGTCTAACAAGAATAAAGACCTAAATTCACCTTATTCGGTATATAGATTGTAATGGCAAGAACTCGTGTTGGGTCGTGTTTTGTAAAGTGTTGCGTCAATTGGGCTCGTTAGTTAGTCCGTTTTTGTATCTCCGCTATGGGCCTGTCCATCCATGAGTATAGTAGGGTTTATTATAAATATAGGTGCTTGCATGCATCTTAGGTTAACGATAGTAACGAAAGAATAGATTGATCAGAGAAGTTTTATTATCGTTCTTGTAACCCTAAATCCTCTACAGCGGAAGTTCTTAGTCGAGCTCTGCTGAGGATTGTTTGAATTAATCATTCGACACATCGTGATTCAATCTTGTCTTGTTTATTGTTTTATGTTCTTTGCACTACCTGTTACAAAGATCTAATCGATCTTCAAGTTTATTTAATAACTTATCAATTGGTATCAGAGCAGGAGGCTGTGTAATTCATACACATCTTTTCTGTGAAAAAGGTTGCGATTAGGGTTATTCCGCATTAATCAATATTTATTGAGCCGTCATCCCATAATTGACGTAACTCAACATTTATTTGTTTTGCCCTAATTTAATACATTACTAGTCTGATCTTTTAAACAGGTTATTCGATCTAGCATGGACGAGTCACAATCAAATCCCATTAACATCTCAAACAACATTGGATCAACGACAAAAATTCCCATCCTTTACACCCAGGATTATGAAGTCTGGGCACATCACTTTGAAGATTATGTTATTGGATCTGAGGACAACGAATACCTCATCTGGGAAGCCATCGTATCTGGACCTTTCGCTCATTCAACAACTTCAAGGATCATTAAAACTCAGAAAGAGTATAATGATCTATTGAAAGACGTTAAAGATATCGCCCAAGACGAAAAATATAAGTTTCAATGCAATATTAAAGCATTGAGACTAATCACATTCGCTCTTCAATCTGATACGTTCAGGCTGGTGAGTTCGTGCAGCACTGCTAAAGAAATATGGGATAGGCTACGAGAGTTATATTCAACAGACGAAGATCTCGAGCATTCCATTCAAACCTTACTCCTGTCCGAGTTTGGTGAATTTAAGTAGGGTCCAGAAGAAACTGTAACTCAAACGTTTGATCGCTTCAATCATCTTCTTAGCAAAATGATTAAACATGATATTGAAAGGAAGTTGATTGAACAAAAGGTTACATTTTTAAACGGTCTTAGATCTGAGTGGAGAGCTGTTGTGTCCACTGTTAAAGCACATGAGCAATTCAAATCTTACTCTTTGGCAAAGCTGGTAGGGATTTTGAAATCCCAAGAAAAGATTGTCTTGTAGGAGAAAAATGTGGTTTCTAGCTTGGGATCATTAGCTCTTCTGTCTAAAAGCAAAGGGGTGATGGAAGATGAAGACCTCAACTTGGAGGACTATGACCTTACCTCTAAAGACTATGCTATGATGGTGTCAAACCCCAAGAGGTTCATCAAGAAAAGATTTCCTACCAATAAGAACCGAAATTGGCAGGGAAGTTATAGTTCTAAAAAGGTCAGGGATGAACCGAAGGCAGAAGAATCAAAGAAGGAACCGAAAGCTAAAGGAGATTCGGGTGTGAGCTGCTATTATTATGGAGGAAAGAACCACTATGCAAAAGATTATGTCCTCAAGAAAATGGCAGAAAAGGATGAGGAGAAAGATGAAGAAGCAGTGTTGTTGAAAAAACTGGAAGAGATCAAGAGAAAGAAATCTACTGCTAACCCTTCTATGAATGCTTTAATTGTGCAGGGTTCGGTAGCGGATGATGAGTTCGGTGGCGTGGAGGTCTGGTCAACCGACTCTGAGGATGATGAAGTAAGGAACCCTTCTCATGGAAAGGCTTTTGTTGCGAAAGATGAAGGGAATGGTGGAAAGTGTTTGATGGTGTCCGATGTATCTCAGATGAGGGGATACAACACAGATGGTGGGAATGAAGACACAAAGGAGCGAGAGGACTTGTGCTTCACAGCAAAACCTCTCAGCGTGCAGTTTAACGAACTTGATGAATTAATCAAGAAGGTACAATCCGTTTTTATCGCATTCAAAGTCCCACAAAGCTCATATGAAAAAGAATTAAAAAATGTTAATTCAAGAATCTCTCATCTAGACAGCAGTTTAACTCAAACACGGGTCACCAATTCTAACCTAACTGACCAAATAAGCAGGGTGTCTTCAAAGAGTGAGGAACGGAGGATGTGGATCGAGCTGAAGGAGTCGGAGTTAATCAAAACAAAGGACGAAAACATTTATTTGCAAAGAGACAATTTAAAACTTTTAAAACAGAGAAATGTCTTTTGTTTAATTGCTAAGCGTCTTTATACTAATATCACTCAGCTTCATTTGGACTGTGAAATAGGACAGAAAATTCATCGCAAGATTTTGCCCTTCCTTGAGTTTAAGGAGGATGAAATTGATGCTGAAGCATATAATTGTGAAAGTGTTGTTTCGTCTGAGGATGTTAATCCGACATATATGTATGGTCTAGACAAAATCGAATCTTTCATAAAGTCCAAGGACCATAAGGACATGCTGAAAAACCTTTTGGATGAAAATGACAAACTAAAATTAAGGACCGAAACCATACAAAAGTTTGACTCATTGAGTGCCAACTTAAGCTCAAAAAAATAAAATTGATGCTGAAAATGCATCTGAGCTTAATGAGGACGATGATATGAGTGAAATTTCTGTAGACAATGAAGTTGACTGTTCTGAGTTTGTCAAGAGCGAACCCGAAAACCACAAAAATCTTATTTCAGAAAATTCTGTGGAGTTTGCTCGCTTGTCCCAACAAAAGTGCCCGATCCTTGATGAAAAGGCTGTAGTATACCAAAAGGTTAGAACCACTCCAAATCAGGTGTATAAGGTCACAGGTGTAACCCAACATCAGACAGCCGACCTCACAGCCATTGTTAACGAAGATAATGCTGATGGTTGTGATCAGTTCTTTTGGTCAGCTCCTATCGACAATGCTGACGAAACAGTTGGTCTGTCAGAAAGGACGTCATGGAAAACCAAAGGTAGATATGTGCCAGAGCCTTTGAACAAGCCTGATAGCTTCGACGTGCCAAGTACAAGTGGTACAAAAGAAGTTCCTGAAGAAAAAGGAGTTCCTGCAAAAGAAGTCACTCCTTCAAGCGAAACTTCATCAGTTCAAAGTGCACCAGCTGACAAAAAGCAAAAACAAAAAGCGAATATCCATCATCAGCCGAAACAGGTGAGAAATCAAAAACAGCAAAGGAATCAGAGATACAAGAAGAATCTCTCTGAAAGAAAACAGTTTTGGCAATCACAAAACACCTATTTCTCTTATAATGACAGAAATTTAAAATCAGAGAAAAGTACTGTTAGATCACAAGAGAGTAATAACAACCGAAGGGAGAGGTTCGGTTCTGAAGGTCATAACAACCGAAAGGATACGTTCGGTTCTAAAAATTATGACAACCGAAGGCAAAGGTTCGGTTCAGAAAACACAAGCTACTGAAGGTAGAGGTTCGGTTCCGATAGCAAAAGAGATCAAAGTTCTAGGTTCGGTCCCACTAATGATCAAAAACAAAAGGGTCACTTAGAACCTCAAGCTAAGAAATCCTCTCAGTCTAAATTCTCTTGTTCTTCTTCTACTAATTCTACTAATTCCTCTAAACCAAATTCTAAATTCAATTCTGTTCGCACTCAAAAACCTAAATCATCAACAGATCTGAAAGGAAAATCAAAGGTTTCATCCGTTAAAACAAATCAAAATCATCCCAAAGTCCAAATACCTAAACCAGAATCCAAACCGAAAGTAACAAATCCCAATAAAATTAAGGTTTTCACCATCAAAAAGAAAGATGAGACAACGTTAATAAAAAGAACATATCTTGTTGACATCTCTCTTACTATTCCTGTTCCTGTGAAAGGCTCACGGGGACCCAAGAGGCTTTGGGTTCCTAAATCTGCTTAATTTTTGCAGGCTATCAGTGACGAGCAGTTTGACGAAGAATGGTATATTGACAGTGGCTGCTCGCATCACATGACAGGAAGGAAGGAAGAGCTGAGGGAATTTAGGTCTCTTTCAAACGGTGGAAATGTCAAGTTCGGGAACAACTCGTTCGGCACAATAAAAGGCTATGGAATGATAACTAATGGTGATTTTACGATAAGGAAAGTTGCATACGTTGAAGGACTACAGCACGACCTCATCAGTGTATCTCAGCTTGTTGGAGGTACCGGTCTCAAGGTCTCATTCGATGATGAGGGTTCGGAAATAATTGAGAAGAAAACGAAAAGAATTATTCTCAAATCGGAGCGAAAAGGCGAAATGTTTCCCCTGAACCTCAAACCCATCAAAGGGAATCCAGCTATCTGTCTGCTATCAAAAGCACAATCTGACGAAAGCTGGCTGTGGCACCGAAGGCTCTCTCATCTCAACTTTAAGGATATCAACAAACTCGTCACTGGAGGTCATATTCGAGGTCTTCCACTGCTCAAATACGATCGAGAACATTTATGTGCTGCGTGTGAAATGGGGAAGCAAAGTCGACAAAGTCACCCATCTATTGTAAACACCAAAGTTGTTGAACCACTAGAATTAATTCACATTGATTTGTGTGGTCCATCATGTAGCGAAAGTATCGATGGTAGCAAGTATATTCTTGTCATTGTTGATGACTTTTCGCGCTTTACATGGGTGTTCTTTCTGAAGCACAAATCTGAAGCGACTCTAAAGCTAAAGATGTTTATCAAGCAGGTTGAGGTACAGCTGAAGAAAGTCGTTCGCAACATCAGGAGCGACAATGGGCTGGAGTTCAAAAATAAAGAATTCGAAGAATTCTTGGCAGAAAAAGGAAAAAGTCACAACTTCTCAGCTCCCTACACCCCTCCACAAAACGGGATTGTCGAAAGACGAAACCGATCTTTGTGTGAGGCGGCCCGAACTATGCTAAGTTTTGCTTCTTTACCTTTATATTTTTGGGCCGATGCTATTGCTGCTGCTTGTTTTACGCAGAACATGTCATGTCTCAATAAGCGATTCACTCTCACTCCTTATGAGATCATCAACAACAGGAAGCCAAATGTCAGATTCTTCCATGTATTCGGCTCACGGTGCTTCATCTTCAATTCTAAAGAACATCGTAACAAGTTCGATGTCAAAGCCGATGAAGGGATATTTCTAGGCTATTCTCTCAATTCTAAAGCATATAGGGTATTAAACAAGCGCTCGAGGAAAATAGAAGAGATTTATTACGTGACTTTTGATGATAGCTATGTCAAAAAGCTAAAGGCCAACGAAGACACAGCTGGAGAAATCTTTCCTCAAACAGGCCAAGTCACAGCCTCGATCGCAAACCTCTTTGAGAAGTTTGTCGAGTTATTTGATGAACTAGAGAAGGCCACTCTCTCGGAAGCCAGTGCAACAGAGAATAAAGTAGATCATCTGAAGCAACTTGTCGAAGATGCTGCAAAGCGAATGAATGAAGGAGTATCATGTTCCAACAAACCTCCACAGCACAATGCTTCAGTTGAGGGGGAGGATCCATCTTCTTCATCACAGCCGAGCTCACACGTTGAGGGGGAGAACAATTCTCAAGCTGCTCCCGAACGCACTTCAACACTAGAAAGTGCCACACCACCCGAAAGTGCTACAACACCCGAAGGTGCATCAACACTCGAAAGATCGACACCACCCGAAACCCCTGTAGCTCAAGATACTCAAGACCCACCTGAAAGCTCATCTGTCGAGGGGGAGAATGTTGATATGCTCTATGACGATGACAGTCAATCCGAACTAGAAGAGATGGTAAACGCTGAATTGGATCCATCCTATGATCCAAATTACCCTCCTCTTGTCAAATGGACTAGAGATCATCCTGTCTCCTAGGTTTTCGGTAATGTCTCTGAAAAGGTTCTGACCCGATCACAACTTAAGGCGAAACAAGCTTCCTTATTTTCAAAAGTAGAATTTTGTATGTTTAACTCCTTCGTCTCAAAAGTTGAACCAAAGACAGTTAACAATGCTCTTGATCACTCCGATTGGGTTCAAGCTATGCAAGACGAACTGAATGAATTCGAAAGGAATAAAGTTTGGCGCCTCATTCTAACTCCTCAAGATGCCTTAATTGTTGGTCTCAAATGGGTCTTTAAAAATAAGATGTACAAGGAAGGCAATGTGATACGCAACAAAGCCCGTCTGGTGGTGAAAGGATACTGTCAGGAGGAAGGAATCGACTATGAAGAAACTTTTGCTCCTGTAGCCAGGCTGGAATCCGTTAGAATATTTCTTGCCTATGCTGCACACAAAAACTTTGAAGTCTACCAAATGGATGTCAAGTGCGCATTTCTAAATGGAGAACATGAACAAACAGTGTACGTGGAGCAATCTCCTGGATTCGTAAATGAAAGGTACCCTAATCATTGTTACATTTTGGACAAAGCCGTATATGGACTGAAACAAGCTCCGAGAGCCTGGTATGAAATGCTAACAAAGTTTTTAAAGATGTCCAAATTCAAACAAGGTTCGGTTGACCCAACCTTCTTTCGTAAGAAGGAAGGTAACCACCTCATGATTGTTCAAATTTACGTCGATGATATCATCTTTGGCTCAACGAATCCTAGCTTAAGGGCTGAATTCAGAAAGCTGAAGGAGACTAAATTTGAAATGAGCTCAATGGGTCCAATTAACTTTTTCCTTGGTTTAAATATTAGACAGGGACCCGAAGGCATCTTTATTAATCAGGAAGCTTACACAAAGACTCTCCTTGCAAAATTTGGCATGATGGGAGATTCAAAGGTTAAAGTTCCAATGGCGTTCGGCACCAAGCTCACTCCATCCTTGGATAAGCCAGCAGTTGATATTACGCTATATCGCCAGATGATCGGTTCTCTGATGTATCTTACTGCTAGCAGGCCTGATATAATGTTCTCTGTATGCTACTGTGCTAGATTTCAGGCGAATACACGTGAACCTCATATGCTTGTAGTGAAGAACATACTCCGTTATCTCAAGAGAACTACCTCTTTAGGCCTATGGTATCCATCCAACTCAGGCTTCTTCGTTCAAGCCTACTTAGATGCAGATCTTGGAGGTTGTGGACTAGATAGGAAAAGCACCACTGGAGGCTGCCAATTCCTGGACGGGAAGTTGGTTAGCTGGCAATCAAAGAAACAAACTTGTGTGTCTTTGTCTACAGCTGAAGCAGAATACATTGCAGCTGCCTCCTGTACTTCTCAAGTGATTTGGATCCAAAGTCAACTTCGGGACTATGTACTCAATATGAAAAAGATCCCACTATATTGTGACTCTGAAAGTGCAATTAGGATCTGCCATAACCCAGTGCAACACTCCAAGACCAAGCACATAGCGCTGAGGTATCACTTCATTAAAGATCATATGGAAGATGGGAACGTCGAAATTCATTTTGTTCGAACCACTGATCAACTGGCTGACATCTTCACCAAAGCTCTTCCTGAAGCATCGTTTAACAAAATTCTACAAGGGCTAGGTATGATGGAATCAGAGTCAGTACCAAAAATTACCTCTCAAACTCAAAAATAAGAAGCGAAATAGACCGAACGTTCGGGTTCGGGTCTTGTACTTATGTACCTAAATGAACCGAATGCTCGGGTTCGGTTGAATATTCTGCTTTTCGCTCATCAATCAAAGGTAGTTTTCTTGGTTGTAGATCTTATGTATATTTGCTCTAAATTCATTTATCTTATTGTCAAAATCATTCTCTTTTAGAAAATCTATTTTCTTTGGTAACCGAAATATACCGAACGTTCGGGTTCGGTTCCAAAATTTTCTCACCCGAAATATACCGAATGCTCGGGTTCGGTTCCACAATTTTTCACAACCGAAATAAACCGAACGCTCGGGTTCGGTTCCAAAATTTTTCACAACCGAAATAGACCAAACGCTCAGGTTCGGTTCCAAAATTTTTTTATTTTTTTTCTTTTTCAGTCTTATTTTTTTTTCTTTCACTTTTATTTATCAAAAATTCCAAAAATATTTTTCTTTATATAAAATTCAAAAACTCCAAAAAGATTTTGTTCTTTATTTTATTTTTGGCTTTAATTTTATTTGTGTGTTCGTTTGTGGGGAAATTGTTGAATTAGCTAACTGTGTCCCTAGAAGCATGCTGATGTATGTGTCCAAAGTCTCATCTGATTCTGAATAATGGCCTTAATGACTTGGTATACACAAACCTTGTCTTCCCAATTAGGCTATCACATTTATTCTAATCATGAGCTACCAAACTCTCTTCTCACAAGAGATAACAGTTTTCTGCTTGGTCCCATTTTTCACAGTAGAGGTACTTTGATTTCTCACACCATCTACATTACATTTCTCCATCACACTCGTTTCACAAACGTAACCCTTGAGACTCTCAGAAATTACCACTGAGGTTTATGGTTATACAATTACTGTGTTCATGATCTTAGTTTCGTGCCACTACGAGCTAGGTGAAACCCAAAATTCAATACCCAATACGAATTGACGGTGAACAATTAATTTGCTCTAGTTTTCACTATGGAATTGACGGACGTATCTTCATGAAATCTCAAAATTTTCTTTTGTGTGATTCCTATGAAATTGTTAAAACCAATAACATTTCTTCCCTTGGGATCCAGTTTTAATTTTTTTTGAGATTTTATATTCCTAGCCAAATTAAAATTATTCCCAACCTACTTGTTCAACAGGCTACACCGGTCTCACAAGTACTTCGTTCAATTTCTATCTTATATCAAGATTAGGAATTTTGATTCGAAGCATAAGCCACCCTAAAAAGTCTAGTTAAAAGAAGCCTTTCATCACTTCTTAATAAGTGCTTGATCGTTATTCAACGGGAAACCACACAAACACTTTAAGGTCTCTCTTGACTTTGAAGAAAGAGATTCGTGCCCAGGATCATTTGTTTCGTGTCTTTATTGACATCACATATTTTCCCTAAAAGTATTGCTTTATTTCTTTTCTTTTACACTCTTAGCACGAAAATCTTTGATTTTCCAAAATTCAGGTTCTATTAATTACAGGCATTTTCATTGGATTGGTGGTTAATTAAAAGTTGTGGTTAATTTTGATCCACGTGGGAGCATTGTTCAAAAGATGTCGTTACAATTTAAAGGGATAAGATGATGACATGCTGACTCAGGCGGAAGTCTAATCGATTTGATTTCAAACGGCGCTAAAAGGGAACGCATGCGAATTGGAAACGTCTCATCTCCAAATGGCGCAGCAGGAGCGCGTGTGAATTTGAAACGGTTTATATTCAAACGGCGCTTGATGGGAGGCGTGTTCTTAGGGGCCTGACACTCTCTCTCATGCGTGATCATCAGCAACCCCAACTGTCACGCATCAGTCAACTCCGAAAAACCCTTCCATTCTCAATCGAAGATTTGGGAAGATCGTTCTCTCTCCTTAAAACCCAGTATAAAAGGCAACACAATCCTTCATTTACCTCTTTACCGCAATCAAAATTCCCAGAGCGCAAAAATTCCTTAATTCCTCACTGTTCATCATCTTCTTCATTTTTCTCAAGCAATGGCAGATTCATCTTCTGTTCACGCAACATCCCACATACTACCCATTCGCCCACAACAAAGCCTCATCATTGATTTAACTCCTCAGGCTTATGACGCCTTCATGTTCCCCATAATCGAGTGCTGGAAGTTTTCTCCGATCGCTCCTGCATTTACAAGAGCTGAATCTGTTCTGATGGAATTCTTGTCGCAAATCTTCGCGACTGCTCATAATGACAAGGCTGTTGACAGACTCTTCATTGATGTTTTTCAGCACAAAGCATCAATTTCCAAGCAACGGTTTTGCTCCCTGTTAGGGTTTGAAGCTGATTCTACGAGGGTTAACCTTGAGACAATTCCACTGGGGCACTTGTTCAACATGTTTTATAACATGGGTTATACGGAGGTGCTTACTTCTGTCACAAAGTTCAAGAATTTGTGCCTACCTCCACAGTGGAACGGGATGTTCACTGTTCTATTCAAAGGGCTTTCTGAAAGAAGTGTTGGATCTGATGGTGCCAGTCGGCTATTTTTATCAATAATGTATGGAATCTACAATGGCATCAACGTAGATTATGGGTCTGTTCTGTGGCAACAACTCATCTAGAGTCTTTCCTCTACTTCCAGGGATTCAGAGGTTTCTTACGCTAGGTTTTGGACCTTGATCACGAAATGGGTGATGGACAAGTACCACGTCCCCATTGTCGCTGGTGCTCCAATGTCTTCGATTGGTACATTCCATTCCACAAAGATCATTGTCTTGGATGCTTCCAAGTTTCTGTTCAACGGCTCCATTCCGGCAACTATGTATGGCGATGTTCCTGCTGATAGTCGGATTATCAGGACATACAACGAATTCAAGCGTTCTGGTCCGAGGGATCTTACTCCGGAGATGTTGAAGTCCATTCATGACGCCGACAAGCCTGCTCCAAGAGGCAAAAAGGCTAATAAGGGGAAACAGGTGGCTAAAGGAGCTAAAGGGCCATCTCCAAAGAAGAGGAAACCAACCAAAGCTGCTCAGTCTCCGCAGCAAAAGCGACGAAAAACTCAGCCCAAGCGAAAGCTGATCATCGCTTCCTCCTCAAGCGAGTCTGAGGGTGAGAGTTTGGATTCTGACGACTCTCCACGAGGAAACACTCCACCCAGATCTCCTACCCCTAAAATTCAAATCCCTCCATCTCCAATTCCCTCTCCTCCTAAAACTATTCCTACTTCCATTCCCACCATAAACCCCTTTACACACATTCCAACCACTTCAATCCCAATACCACCACCAATATTCACCGACGCAACCACAACATCCACTGCAAATGTTAGAGCCATCGTATCTGATACGGGGGTTCATACTGATGCACCCAAAACAACTCAAGCACCCGAAACCACCAAAGCACCCGAAACTACAAAAGCACCCGAACCTACCCCCACACCAACACCCGAAACAACCCAACCCGAACCTACCCATACTACTGCACCACCAGATTCTCCACCACCACCTTCTTCCGGTCATGCCTCAGAGGGAGAAGAAACATTCCTTGGCGGGGAAAATATGACGTTTGACTCGGTCTACTATAGTCCGTTTCAAGTACAGAGCGATGATGATGATGACGCTCCGGTTACAAAGAAACATCTCAAGGAGCTTCATGACAAGGTTGACTTGCTTATAGCCTCCTCTTCCACATCTCAATCATCACATTCTGAAGATGCAATTCAGAAGATTGTTGACGCTTTCTCCAAGACTCAGCAAGACTCTCTCGCTTCTGCAACCTCCGCCATCGACGCCTCAACAAAAGCCTGTCAGCCTGTGACCGAAAAAGTTGATAAACTATTTTCTGATGCCTCTGCCCTATTAAAGTCTTTACAGGAGAGTGCAAATGTTGCTAAGACTACGTTAGAACCAATTGTTCAACAGTTGACAACGTCTGTCTCCACTGAGTTGAAGTCTTTCGCTTCATTTTGTCAAACGCTTTCAGACGACAACTCAGCATTTCGCGCAACCATTAACGAGCGTCTCTCGAAGCTGCAAGAAGAATTGGCTGTCGAGAACTCTCTCATGGATGTTCTAGCCAGGAAGACCACCGTTCTGAAGGTCAAGAGTGTTCAACTCTCCAACTCTCAACAGGAGGTTGACTCTCTTCGGTCCGAAAGGGAGGTGATTAAGTCGTGTGTTTCGGATGTCCACTCTGCCATATCCAACATCCTCGAAGCACATGATCCCATCCTGAACTACACTGTGAGGCGAGACCTTGCAGAGAAGCTCGCTCCTGCCCTTGCCCTGCTAAGCAAAATCGAAGGGCTACTTGATTTCGTGTCCATTCGGAAGCAAGGGGGAGAGAAGAAGTCAACATCTCAACCACCTTTCCTCAAAGGCAACTCACACTACCGAACCTCCTCCAGTAGGCCAAGCCTCTGGTTCTGGTGTGAAAGATAAAGGCAAGAAGATTGCTGAGGAGGATGAAGACGAAGACAAAGAGACTATCGCTGATCTGTTGAAGTGAAAAAGTCGAAACAATGAGGTTTGGCTTCAACAGTATCAAGAAGAAACCAACAATATCTCCTATTGTGACTGATGGATCAGGAGATAGCAAGCGTATTCAAGAAGAAACCAACAATATCTCCTGTTGCGACTGATGGATCAGGAGATAGCAAGCGTATTCAAGAAGAAACCAACAATATCTCCTGTATGCTCTGCCAGTGATCTGAACCAAATGCAGATGGGAAAAATTGACTCGAGAAGGAATTCGGTCATGTTCACCAGGAATGAAGGACAGAAATGTCTTTTCGCCTTGGCTGACAAACATCTGTACACTACTACTTGCCTAGAGCATGTTCTAGGGATCATCCATAGATGCAAGCAAAACACAGCAGATGATATCAAGTACTTCGATGACATGATACATTGGTACATTCGGTTCAGACAGACCATTCTCGTGCTAATCTCTCGTCAGTTTGATACCACGAAGAAAGTTCCCGCTGCTGGCCCAAGCAAGAAGAAGAAGTAGTCTCGCTACAATTTGACGCAAAGGGGGAGATTGTTGGGTCGTGTTTTGTAAAGTGTTGCCTCAATTGGTCTCGTTAGTTATTCCGTTTTTGTATCTCCGGTATGGGCCTGTCCATCCGTGAGTATAGTAGGGTTTATTATAAATATAGGTGCTTACATGCATCTTAGGTTAACGATAGTAACGAAAGAATAGATTGATCAGAGAAGTTTTATTATTGTTCTTGTAACCCTAAATCCTCTACAGCGGAAGTTCTTAGTCGAGCTCTGCTGAGGATTGTTTGAATTAATCATTCGACACATTGTGATTCAATCTTGTCTTGTTTATTGTTTTATGTTCTTTGCGCTACCTGTTACAAAGATCTAATCGATCTTCAAGTTTATTTAATAACTTATCAACTCGGAGTGTAGCTGGAAATGCAAACATAAACCAACAACCTCAACCTCAAGTTGTGGAACAGGTGCCTATAGTAGGAGCTGCACCCGAACCCATCACCATGGCTGGAGTACGAACCATGATTCAGACCATCTTGGCTGAACAAAGGGAGGAATTGAGGCAAATGTTGTTGAACGACAGGGATGAACCTTCAGTTCCTGTTGAACAACATGAACTAAATGACGATCGAACTGAAGAAGGGAACAACAGTAGATCGGTTGGTCATAGTGAACCGCTTGTGGTTGGGAGGAATAACCACGAGGGTAGAATGGAGAGAAATGGGTGCAAGTATAAGGACTTTATGACTTGCAAGCCATCGAACTTCAATGGAAAAGAAGATCCTGTCGTAGTAATGGACTGGATCTCGGAAATGGAGTTGGCTTTCATGACTTGTGATTGCCAAGGCAAGTTACAAACTACGTTTGCAGTACATCAGTTCAGGGGTAGTGCTGCTCGTTGGTGGAGCACTTTGGGGAAAACCCTAAGCCCTAATGAGCCACTGCAATTAACTTGGGCAGAGTTCTTAGTGCACTTCAAGCGCAAGTACTGCTCGGCCCAAAAAGTACTTGAGTTAGAAAACCAATTTCTAACGTTGCAAAAGGGGAGTATGACTGTTGACGAATATACGAATAACTTCATAGACAAAATGGAGTTTGTTTTGTGTATTGTCCCAGATGAGTTGGCAAAAATAGACAGGTAGGCAAAGGGACTTCCATGGGAGTACGCGGTGCCAGTACGTCAGGCACTTACTTTAGAGGCAGCTATCTGGGTTGCCAAGTCTGTTGAAGATATGATAAAAGGGAGAGCCGCCAGCAAGGTTGAAGTTGGCGAAAAGAGATAGTTTGAAGGAACTTCAGGTTCCAATAAAAAGAACAAGTTCTCGAAGACTGGTTCGAGAAAGTTTAGAGGAGGAGCCGAAGCCAAGTGGTGTGACAAGTGTAAGAAGAAACATGCTGGGAAGTGCAGCATGGAAGTCACTTGTTACAAATGTGGAAAGCCAGGGCATTATGCCAATGAATGCACCTTCAATAAGAACGTATGTTTTGGGTGCAATGAAGAAGGGCATATTTTGAGGGACTGCCGAAGAAGAAGGACGCAGCAAAACCCAATCTACCACCAAAGCCAAAGGCGAGAGCCTTTCAGATGACACTCGAAGCTGCGAAAGAAGAAGCCGATGTCGCTTCAGGTACCTTTCTCGTAAACGAATTGCCTGCCCAAATTTTGTTTGATTCTGGAGCCAAATACTCCTTTATATCGAATGAATTTGGTAGAAAGCTAGCTTTGCCTGTAGATAGGATAGTTAATGCCTTATTAGTCGAGATTGCTAGTGGCAAGTTTGTACCTGTTAGCCCTCGTATGAAAAACATCCTCATTGACTTGGATGGGAATAAGTTCCAAGAGGAATTATTGCCTATCGAGTTAAATGGATTCGACATAGTTTTAGGAATGGATTGGCTTAGCGTCAATGATGCAGAAATACTATGAAGAAAGAAGATAGTAAAAGTAAACCCGCCAGGGAAAGAGTCGTTTATGGTGTACGGAGAAAAATGCAGAGTAAACTCTGGAATCATTTCCTTAATGAAAGCAAAAAAGTGTTTGGCCAAGGGATGTACATCATATCTAGCATTCGTGATCGATGCTAAGATGGAAAAACAGGAGGTGCAGAGTATTTCGGTGGTGTGTGATTACCCGGAAGTCTTTCCCGAAGATCTTCCCGGATTGCCCCCTGATCGACAAGTAGAATTTCGTATCGACTTGTTACCAGGAACGACGCCGATAGCGAAAGCACCTTATCGATTAACGCCAACTGAAATGAAAGAACTTATGACACAACTTCAGAAGTTAATGGACAAAGGTTTCATTCGACCTAGTTCATCACCCTGGGGAGACCCTGTGTTATTTGTAAAGAAGAAAGACAGAAGCATGAGAATGTGCATCGATTACAGAGAGCTGAACAAAGTGACAATAAAGAACAAGTACCCGTTGCCAAGGATCGATGACTTGTTCGACCAGTTGTAGGGTTCGAGCTATTTCTCGAAGATCGATCTTAGGTCGGGACACCATCAACTAAAGGTGAGAGAGCAGGATATCGAAAAGACTGCTTTTAGAATGAGAGATGGACACTATGAATTTTTGGTTATGTCGTTCGGCCTAACCAATGCCCCAGCAGCTTTCATGGATTTGATGAATAGGGTTTGTAAACCATTCTTAGATAAATCCGTGATAGTATTCATAGACGATATCTTGATTTATTCGAAAAGCAAGCAGGTGCATGAAAAGCATCTACGTGAAGTGCTAGAAGTCCTGAGAAAGGAGAAGTTGTATGCAAAGTTCTCCAAGTGTGAATTTTGGATTCAAGAAGTCCAATTTTTAGGTCATGTGGTTCACCAAGAAGGAATAATGGTTGACCCAGCAAAGATTGAAGCTGTAATGAAGTGGGAACAACCAAAGAGTCCTACAGAGATTCGAAGCTTTTTAGGATTAGCTGGATATTATCGAAGGTTTATCCAAGGCTTTTCTTCGATTACTACTCCATTAATAGCTTTAACCCATAAAGGAGCTACTTATGCCTGGAATGAGAAGCATAAGGAAGCCTTTGAGAAGTTGAAGAAGAGATTGTGTGAAGCACCGATTCTTTCATTGCCTGAAGGAGTTGATGACTTCGTAGTTTATAGCGATGCATTTGGAGTTGGTTTGGGTTGTGTTCTGACCCAAAGGGATAAAGTGATCGCGTATGCATCGAGGCAATTGAAGGAACATGAAAAGAACTACCCCACTCATGATCTGGAGTTGGCAGCGGTAGTATTTCCCTTAAAGATATGGAGGCATTATCTTTATGGCACAAAGTGTAAGCTTTTCACTGATCATAAGAGTCTCCAATATCTCTTTAATCAGAAGGAATTGAACATGAGGCAACAACGCTGGCTAGAGTTACTCAAGGACTACGACTGTGAGATACTTTACCACCCTGATAAAGCAAATGTTGTTGCCGATGCTCTCAGTCGGAAGGTAAACCTTGAAAAGAAAAGGCCAAGAGCGTTGAGAATTGAAGTTGTCTCGACAATTGTGGAAAGTATAAAGAAAGCTCAAGAGGAAGCTTTAGCGAAAAATGACTGAAAGGAAGAACGTTTGGGCAAAACGTTAGTGTTCGGTACAAACAAGCAAGAGTTGAAGGTATTCCAAGATAGAATTTGGGTACCTAAGACGGGCAGAGTCAGAGATATTCTGATGGAAGAAGCTCACAAGACCATGTACTCGATTCATCTCGGCAGTACAAAAATGTATAGGGATCTAAAACCCTATTATTGGTGGCCGACGATGAAGCTCGATATTGCTAAGTATGTGGTCGAGTGTGTAACTTGTGCTAGGGTTAAGGCACAACATCAGAAACCGTATGGGAGTTTAGAACCTTTACCCGTACCCATGGGTAAATGGGAAGACGTCACCATGGATTTTGTGACTAAACTGCCCAGAACAAGGAGTGGTCACGACATGATTTGGGTGGTCGTTGATTGCTTCACTAAGAGTACGTATTTCATAGCGGCCAAAGAGAAATGGTCTATGGATAAACTTGCGAATTCTTACGTGAAGGAAATTGTGAGGCTTCACGGTGTTCCGTTAACGATTGTGTCCGATCGTGATAGCCGTTTTACCTCAAGGTTTTGGAGGAGTCTACTAGAGGAATTGGGTACCAAGTTATGTTGAGTACAGCTTACCATCCGCAAACCGATGGTCAAAGCAAGCAAACGATTCAAACATTGGAGGATATGCTGAGAGCATGTACCCTAGAATTCCAAGGTAAATGGGATGAACACTTACCTTTAGTAGAATTCTCCTATAATAATAGTTTCCACTCAAGCATTAAGATGGCACCTTATCACGCTTTGTATGGGGAAAAGTGTCGAACGCCATCATGTTGGCTGGAAGTTGGGGAAAAGCAGTTCATGGGACCTGAAATAGTCCATGAGACTGCTGAAAAGTTGAAAGTGATAAGGGAAAGGATGTTAGCTGCTCAAGATCGACAAAAGAGTTATGCTGACAAGAAAAGACAATCGATATCCTTCGATGTTGGAGATTCGGTTTTACTTAAAGTCTCGCCGTGGAAGGGACTTATAAGATTTGGTAAGAGAGGGAAGTTGAGTCCAAGGTTTATTGGACCATTTAAAGTTCTTCATAGAATCGGGAATCAAGATTCCAAGCTAGAGTTACCGGAAGAACTAGAGGGTATTCATAACACCTTTCATGTGTGTTATTTGAGAAAGTTCACAGGAGATGTGCCCGACATAATTCCGATTTCTGAGTTAAGGTTGGATGAAAACAAGAGGTTGATCGAGGAACCTGAGCCAATTGTTGACCGTAAGACTATGAAGTTACGATGCAAGATGGTCAGTTTAGTGCTTGTGGACTGGAAACATACGAACGGACCAAATCTCAATTGGGAAACAGAGAGTGACATGACGAGTCGCTACCCGCAGTTGTTTAGTGATATGTGATTCCGAGGACGAAATCAGCCTAAGGGGGAGAGAATTGTAACACTCGTGTTTCTAGCCTAGGCATTTATATTGAGTTGATAGTCTAGGTTAACCTTTGTAACTCATTTTGAAGAAATGAAAAGGAATTATGTGAATTATGTGTTTTATGCTTAATTATTAGGGCTTAATTAATTAAGAATAAAAATAAGCATCAAAATTAAAGTGTGAGATAAGCCCGATATCTTTATATAAAGTTTTAGTGGTCGAAACAAGGATTTCGAGGATATAAAGAATACCAAAATCCGAGTTATAACGAAGATGTTATGACTTGTCGAAGTTTCGCGACAAAACCGGCACGGTGCTGAATGTCGTAAAAAGTGAGTTTTTGATAAACTACCTTTTTGCCTTAGTAATCTAAATCAAAGTCGTAGTATTCTTTAAACCGAGAAGCTCGATAAAAAAGAACGCCCAAATTTTTCATTTCAAAAATAAAGTATTTCCGTTCAAACAAAGCATAATTATTCCAAGTGTTATGTCAAAATACAATTCATAGAATTCCCAAGATCTCAAAACATCAATCAGTGTGTACACATCACGCCGGCGCCTTCCCACGGTCCTCGCTAGTACCTAAAACACGTACATAACAACTATAAGCATAAATGCTTAGTGAGTTCCCCAATATACAACTTACGCACATACGCCTTTCCAGGCCCTGACCTTCCGGTCCATGTGTCTCAGGAGACTTCCGTCCCTGCTGGGTAAACCTTCCGGTCCTACCCACGCCGACCTTCTGGTCCACAACACAACGCCTTCCGGCCCATAACATAATCGCCTTCCGGCCCATAACATATTGCCTTCCGGCCCACATAAACATACATAGCACGCATAACAATTAACTTACCACATATAGCACGTATATCACATATCATATCCGACCTTCCGGTCACACAGTCAAACCCTTCCGGGTACAGTATAGTGAGAAGACTCACCTCGTGAATGTCGAAAGCTAACAAATCCCGAAGTCACTCATACTCGATCCGCCGAGCTACAATCTCCCTATAACATCATACATCTCTTATTAACACTTTTATCTTCTAAGCTTGATTATCCCTAAGAGGTCAAACATAGGTCAACTCTGGTCAACGGTCAACGGTCAGCTTGACCTGACTCGGCGAGTGCTAGGGCGACTCGGCGAGTCTAGACGTCCTCACCAATTCTCTAAGATCCCCTTTCTACTCGTCGACTATCCTCCTTGACTCGACGAGTTTCTCCTGGAAGAATCGCGGGGCCACCCCGACTCAACTCGCCGAGTCTGAAGAACAACTCGACGAGTTCCAGTTAATCTTCAAGCTACTCGCCGAGTCTGTTCATCGGACTCGGCGAGTCCATGCCATGCAACCGCTCAAACTGCTTTCTAAGGTCAGAACTGCTCCGACCATTCATAGGTCTGGCCTTCCTAGACTGATTCATCACGTAATGTCCCCATTTCGGTGCTCATAATACACCCCATGACTCATAATTTACATTTTGACCTAAGGCATAAGGATTCCAATCCAAAACCTCCATTGATTCCCGAAATGCTCAGGCATGGGACATTCTGGACCTCTAAAGGTCCCAATACAGGGTTCCAATCGTTTGGGGACTAAGGTAACATCCAGTCTAGCCACAAAAGGGTTCCATAAACCCTAAATCCATATACACATCAACATAGAAGAATGTAATTCGAATTATTACCTGAGTAATGTGCTCTCTCTGTCCCCAAATCCTCAGAACGTGACTTCTCTTGTTGTTCCCTTCACCAAGCCTTCTCTTCCTTGCACAACAACTCTTCCAAAATCAACAATGGTCTTCAACCTTGCTCCAGATGCACACAATCGAATTAGGGTTTCTCTCAGAAGGCTAAAGTGAACAATGACGGCCAATAAGTCCCTTATATACGTCCCAAACCTGAACGGTTAGGGTTATCGCTAAACAGCGCAGACTCGCCGAGTCCATATCCGGACTCGTCGAGTCCAGTCGCGAACCCGCGACCAGGTCCGCGATCCTACTCGGCGAGTCTAGGCTCCAACTCGCCGAGTCCCCTCTAAAACACCCCAAAAACATAATTATAACAATACCTGAAATTCCGGGCTGTTACAACTCTCCCCCACTAGGACTAGACTTCGCCCTCGAAGTCTCACTCTGAAAATAGCTCCGGATGCTGCTCCCGCATCTCACGCTCCGGCTCCCAGTCATTTTCGATCCCTTCCGGTGTTGCCACTGAACCAACACCAGAGGTACCTCCTTGTTCCTCAGAACCTTGATCTTCCGATCCCTGATGGCCACTGGTCTCTCGGCGAAATTCAGGCTCGCATCCACCTGAATATCCTCTAATGGAACCACTGCCGACTCATCGGCTATGCACTTCCTCAATTGCGACACATGAAAAGTGTCGTGGATCTGTCCCAACTCTGCTGGCAACTCCAAACGATAGGCTACCCGGCCTATCCTTGCAATCACACGAAATGGCCCAATATACCGGGGCTTCGCACAACCTTTGGCGAAGTGTCTCAAAGGAGGTCTACTGCTCGGGTCCCCATTAGAATGCAACACCCTTCCGGGTCAATCTGGTGAGCGGCACTGCGATCTTGGAGAAATCCTTAATAAATCTCCGATAATACCCTGCCAATCCAAGGAAACTCCTGATCTCAGAAGGTGACTTCGGCACCTCCCAACTCATCACCGCCTCAACCTTGGCCGGATCGACCAATATCCCTTCCTGATTAACAACATGTCCTAGGAATTGGACCTCCCGCAACCAGAAGTCACACTTGGAGAACTTTGCATACAGCTTCTCCGATCTCAAAACCCCAAGGACCTCCCTCAAATGTTCTTCATGCTGCTCTCTAGATCTCGAATACACTAGAATATCGTCGATAAATACAATCACTGACCGATCCAACATCGGCCTGCATACCCTGTTCATGAGATCCATGAACACAGCCGGGGCATTGGTGAGCCCGAAAGGCATCACCACAAACTCATAATCCCCAATCGCGTCCTAAACGCTGTCTTCTGGACATCCTCATCCCGTACTCTCACCTGATGGTACCCTGACCTCAGATCGATCTTGGAAAACCAAGATGCTCCCTGCAACTGATCGAATAAATCATCGATCCTCGGTAACGGGTAACGGTTCTTGACCGTCAACTTGTTCAACTCCCGGTAATCAATGCACATCCGGTGTGAACCATCCTTCTTCTTGACGAACAGAATAGGCGCTCCCCACGGCGAGCTGCTCGGTCGAATGAATCCCTTCCCCAGCAACTCCTGAAGCTGCGAGGACAACTCTTGCATCTCTGGAGGTGCAAGACGATAAGGCACCTTAGCAATAGGCGCGGCCCCCAGAACCAGATCGATACCAAACTCTACTTGCCTCACAGGAGGTACTCCCGGCAGCTCCTCGGGGAAAACATCTGGAAACTCACGCACCACTGGGACCTCCTCAACTGATCTCGGTCTCTCGGAAATCTCCCACGTATCCATCACATACGCCACAAAACCCTTACAGCCCTGCTGTAGACACTGCCTCGCCCTAGCGGCCGAACAAAAAGCTGGTCTCGAACGGGTATCCTCGTCGTACACCGAAAGGACTCCCCCACTAGGGTCTCGTATAGTCACCAGCTGACGTTCACAGTCGATGACGGCGCCGAATCGGCTCAACCAGTCCATGCCCACAATGACACAGACATCACCCATCGCAATAGGAATCAGTCAATCGGAAACTCAACCCCGAAAATCTCTAACACACATCCTCGGAGAACCTCCGTGGCACAAATCACTCTCTCGTCAGCTATAGAAACTCTCAGAGGCCGGCTCAACGACTCACGACTAACGCTGATATGCTGACTAAAAGCTAAGGATACAAAGGACCTACTCGCACCCGAGTCAAATAATACTAAAGCAGGCACAGAGTTCACAAGGAAGGTACCTACGCATATCATAACATAAGCATAACATCACGACATCAAAATAAATACATAAAATACAGCATACCTGCCACAACATCGGGCGCAGCGCGGACCTCCTCCGCAGTCAGCTGAAAGGCTCTCCCACGAGCCCTCGGGGCCTCGGCCTTCACCGGTCGAGTCGCAGTGCCTCTGGCAGTAGGTGCAAATCCCTAAAGAAGCTAAGGGCACTCGGCCTTCCGATGGCCTGTTTGGTTGCAATGAAAGCAAACTATAAACCCCTTGGGGCACTCCCTAGCAATGTGCCCCTCCTTGCCACACTTGTAGCAAGCACCAGATTGACACGCCCCATCATGAACCTTACCGCACTTTCCGCAAGTGCGGCCCTTCGGACCTCCCGTCCTCGAATCGGCGGACTTGGTCCGCTTGGCTGCCGGCTGAGGCTGAGCCGGCCGCCGGTCCACCCGCTGAGACTCGGCCTCCTCCCTGGCCTGGGCCTCCAACTCGATCTCGGGCTTCCTGGCATTCGCCTGAAGCTCAGCAAATGTATGATAGGTGGAGTTTGACACAAACTCTCGGATATCCCTCCTCAAAACACCCAAGTACCGGCTCATCCGAGCTTGCTCTGTGGACACCAGCTCGGGGCAGAACATCTCCCTCTCATGAAACTTCCCGTGATCACCGCAACCGAATCAGTACCCTGCTTGAGGGTCAAGAACTCCTGCACCAATCGTTCCCTCTCCACCGGGGGAACATACTCGTCTCTGAACATAGCAGTAAACCCCTCCCATGTCACTGCTGAAATCTCTGCCAAAGTGAAGTTCGCCGTCACGAACTTCCACCAATCCTTCGCTCCCAGACGGAGCTGGTTCAAAGCGAACCGTACCCTCAGGTGCTCCGGACATGAACAAGTGTAGAAGCACCCCTCAATATCAGCGATCCACCTCATCGCAGCAATCGGATCCTGCGCCCCATCGAACTCAGGTGGCTTCGTGTTGCTGAACTCCCGGAATAGCAACGAGTCACCTCCTTGTGGCCTGGCAGCGGCCACAGCTGCGGTAGCTGCAGCGGCTGCAGCTTCAGTCAGTGCGGCGTACCGCTCCTCAAACGTCTCCATCAGGGTGGTCTTAATAGACCCAAACATCTCCAGGATCTCAGCCCGGATCGCTGCAGCTACCTCCTCATGAATCATCTGACGAATCTCCTCGTCACTCACAGCGCTCGAACTCGCCCCGTGGCGTGGTCTAACCATGATGTCTCTGAAATACAACATAAAACTATCAGAGACTCCATCAAGTACAATCGCACTCGATAACGCAACCCTACTCAGTCTCCGATATCCAGGGATTCTTACTTGGGTCTCCCACTGACCCGGTGTCTTCGGTAGTACGGGCCCAATACTACCGACCACACCGTATCAGCATTCGTCCCAAATCTTCCTCCCCAAACCCCGGATAGTGAGTACTCTACTTTTGATATGCACTATCTACCTGCACGCTATCAAGCATCTCATATCGACAAACTCCCTAGACTAAGGCATCACAAATCAGGCCACTCTAGTCCTATCATGAATACCTAGTCTTCTAGCATGCATAACAATTCATATCATAACTCATCTCATAACATACCATTGTAAGATATTTTGGGGATCTTTACCGTTCGGGCGCTGACTGATCGTACACACTGCTTCTTTCTTGTTTACCACAAAATCATTTATAAAAGTTTATGCCTTTATTTTTAAAAGTTTTCCTCAAATCCTCGGTTTGAGTTCAGTTACGCCCGAAGGTGCACCCGAATCCCTCAAACCTAGGCTCTGATACCAATTGTAACAACGCAAATTTTCAAACAAATTTTTCATTTCAAAAATAAAGTATTTCCGTTCAAACAAAGCATAATTATTCCAAGTGTTATGTCAAAATACAATTCATAGAATTCCCAAGATCTCAAAACATCAATCAGTGTGTACACATCACGCCGGCGCCTTCCCACGGTCCTCGCTAGTACCTAAAACACGTACATAACAACTATAAGCATAAATGCTTAGTGAGTTCCCCAATATACAACTTACGCACATACGCCTTTCCAGGCCCTGACCTTCCGGTCCATGTGTCTCAGGAGACTTCCGTCCCTGCTGGGTAAACCTTCCGGTCCTACCCACGCCGACCTTCTGGTCCACAACACAACGCCTTCCGGCCCATAACATAATCGCCTTCCGGCCCATAACATATTGCCTTCCGGCCCACATAAACATACATAGCACGCATAACAATTAACTTACCACATATAGCACGTATATCACATATCATATCCGACCTTCCGGTCACACAGTCAAACCCTTCCGGGTACAGTATAGTGAGAAGACTCACCTCGTGAATGTCGAAAGCTAACAAATCCCGAAGTCACTCATACTCGATCCGCCGAGCTACAATCTCCCTATAACATCATACATCTCTTATTAACACTTTTATCTTCTAAGCTTGATTATCCCTAAGAGGTCAAACATAGGTCAACTCTGGTCAACGGTCAACGGTCAGCTTGACCTGACTCGGCGAGTGCTAGGGCGACTCGGCGAGTCTAGACGTCCTCACCAATTCTCTAAGATCCCCTTTCTACTCGTCGACTATCCTCCTTGACTCGACGAGTTTCTCCTGGAAGAATCGCGGGGCCACCCCGACTCAACTCGCCGAGTCTGAAGAACAACTCGACGAGTTCCAGTTAATCTTCAAGCTACTCGCCGAGTCTGTTCATCGGACTCGGCGAGTCCATGCCATGCAACCGCTCAAACTGCTTTCTAAGGTCAGAACTGCTCCGACCATTCATAGGTCTGGCCTTCCTAGACTGATTCATCACATAATGTCCCCATTTCGGTGCTCATAATACACCCCATGACTCATAATTTACATTTTGACCTAAGGCATAAGGATTCCAATCCAAAACCTCCATTGATTCCCGAAATGCTCAGGCATGGGACATTCTGGACCTCTAAAGGTCCCAATACAGGGTTCCAATCGTTTGGGGACTAAGGTAACATCCAGTCTAGCCACAAAAGGGTTCCATAAACCCTAAATCCATATACACATCACCATAGAAGAATGTAATTCGAATTATTACCTGAATAATGTGCTCTCTCTGTCCCCAAATCCTCATAACGTGACTTCTCTTGTTGTTCCCTTCACCAAGCCTTCTCTTCCTTGCACAACAACTCTTCCAAAATCAACAATGGTCTTCAACCTTGCTCCAGATGCACACAATCGAATTAGGGTTTATCTCAGAAGGCTAAAGTGAACAATGACGGCCAATAAGTCCCTTATATACGTCCCAAACCTGAACGGTTAGGGTTTTCGCTAAACAGCGCAGACTCGCCGAGTCCATATCCGGACTCGTCGAGTACAGTCGCGAACCCGCGACCAGGTCCGCGATCCTACTCGGCGAGTCTAGGCTCCAACTCGCCGAGTCCCCTCTAAAACACCCCAAAAACATAATTATAACAATACCTGAAATTCCGGGCTGTTACACGTGTCCTGCTGAGTCACCAGGCTGTTGAGTCATCAGGCTGCTGAGTCACCGAAGCTGCTGAGTCATGCGAAGCCACGTGTCTTCTTCTTATTCGACCGAGGAGGAGGCCCAATCCGAAGCAGCCAGCTCTCCGTCCGAGCCTCGCACCTAGCTCCGAGCCTCGCATAGCCTAGCTCCGAGCCTCGCTTAACCTAGCTCCGAGCCTCGCAGGTGCACTAGTAGACTCCGGTCCACTTAGAAGCTGCCAGCGAGCCCTCATAGGTGCGAGCCATGTGCGAGCCTTCGCCTGCGAACCTTCTCAGCCATTGGATCAGAAGCTTCTCAGCCGTTCGATCGAAGCTTCACCCTATAAATAGAAGGCTGCGAGCCTTCTCGGATATTTTTAAGAAATTGCCACTTTTAACCCCTAAACCCATATTTTCTTCATCTTAACATCCCGCAAAGCCCCGGTATCGATTGTAAAGCCCGGAATACCCCACGAAGTGCCCGAGAAGCCCGGAAAATTTATCTTTTCGGTTTCGATGCCCAACATTTGCAGATCCCGGTTTCTCAATAAAACTCCCGGTTTTATTAGAAACGATCGTTTTAAGAAACGAATTGCTGCCCGATTTTCACCAAAATAAGTGAGTGTGTAGTTACTTTCAATTTACACATAGATATGAAGTATTTACCTTGAAATACGTGTTATGTGTAAATATGCTAATTGTTTATTCAAGGTGACTGTTGAATTGATGTTTTATACAAGTTTTAAACTGTATATGCTTTTTATCTACAAAATATGTTGGGTAGAACATGGGTAGATGAAATAGTTGATGTGTGTTAAAATGGTGAGTGGCCTCGATGTTGTTGTTGTTGTTGTCATCTAGCGGAGTATAGATGACGACCACGGACTTTCTAGATAGTCCAGTGGAACACTAGCAGGTTCGCAACTTGTAGGTGTTGATGAATTAAATGTTCATTGGCGTACTCCATCCCCCTCATGGTTGCCTTAAGGACATGTATGGCTAAGGAAACCCCTTAGCAGTAGTGTCCATCCCGATGATAATCCTTAGGCAAGGTCCCTTGTGATAGGTGTTTAGGGACGTAAAGTGAGGACAACGGGAATGGGTAATCAGGGTTATTGTTGATTGGTTAATTTAATAAGTATATTATTATTGTTGGTTAAAAACCATATATGCTCACCAGGCTCCCAAGCCTGACCCACTCAGTTTTATGATTACAGGTAGTGGACCCCGAGCATAGTCGAAGGACGACGAGAGATTTTTGGATTATAGGCCAGTAGTTGTAAATAACTGTTGAAAGGCTTATAATGTCTTGTTTATGCTTTTGATCTGTATCGGAACATGACATCCCGAGGTTTTGATATATATGGAAAATATATACCTTCTTAATGAAGGATTTTGATAAACTTTTATCATATGTTGTTTGGGGACCAATTCCGCAACATCTTTTAAAAAAGTTTCTCTGATTTTATTTTAAAAAGAGTAAATTAAATCGGTCTTTTCTGGCCGAGAAATATGGGGATGTCACACATGTACACTTAGGAAGTGCTAGAATGCTCAAAACCCATCACTTACAAACTCAACCTACCCCGCGAACTTAGTAATGTACATTCTACTTTCCACATCTCGAACTTGAAAAAGTGCCTATCCGACGATACTCTTGTAATCCCACTCGACGAGAACGAGATCAACGAGAACCTCAACTTCGTGGAAGAACCTGTAGACATCATGGACCGATAGGTCAAGCAAACGAAGCAATGTCGTATCCTGATAGTGAAGGTTCGCTAGAATGCCAAGCGAGGACCTAAATTCACTTGGGAGCGCGAGGATCAAATGAAATTGAAATATCCTCAACTTGTCGCTTAGTTATTTGTAACTACTTAATTGCTTAAACTCTAATTTTGGGACGAAATTCTCTCTAACAGAGGGATGATGTGACAATTCGAAATATCTATCTTGTACAAACAATTCACTTCAATCAAAGTCAAACTTGTTTCTACTGACTTTTAGCACTATTTCGAGTTTGTTTGAGCATTCTAAACCTAGTACATCAAAGGATTAAGTGTTTGGATATGTCAAATAAAGTTCCAAACCATCAAACAACCCATAAACCCTCAAATAAGGAGTTTACGGCCGTAAACTCATGGTGGCCATAAACTCTAGGCTATAAGTATGAAACTTGGCCATTTTTCTTCACTTTTACCACTTCCAAGTCTAGAACTCGGTTTTGCTCTCAACTATCATCAAGAATTCTTCACTTTTCTTCAAAAATGTAAGTGATTTCCTTCCTTTGTGAGAATATACTTCTATTATCAATGAATCACCATTGATTTCATACATGGATTTCATCTTTGAGTCTAGATCTTCAAAGATTCTCAAGAACATCAAGAACACTTAGGTGTTTTGTAGGGATGAAAGTGGGTCCAAACCCAGACTGGATGGACCTGGACCCGGAAAACCCGGAACCGGTTAACGGAATTTTATAGAACCGGAAACCGAACCGGTATATAGGAACCGGTTCCGGTTCGGTTCCGGGTATGGTTCCGGGTAAAGTGGGTCTAGAATCGGAAAACCCGAAAACATCAAGATGGGTAGGTTGGAACCGGATAAAGTGGGTTTAGACCCGGAAAACCCGAAAAAACCGGAATTTTTTGGTAATTACTTACTACTTAGTAGGTTGAACTTTGAAAATTTTCATATTGATATCCCGACTTTGGGGGGTGTAACTTATTGAATACGAAACCACAATTAACAAAATTAGAGTCTAAAATCATGTACAAACTCTAAAATACACTCTGGAAAAACTTGCATGTCAATCCGAATTTAAACGAATGAGATATACTTGTGTTAATATTTTCACATAATACAAAGTACAAAAACAAATAGCTGAAAAGTTGAAAATTTTCAGTTTTGATATCTCGACTTCGGAGGACTGTAAATCATTGAATGATAAACCAAAAATGACAAAATTATAGTTTAAGCTCATGTACAAATTGTAAACTAGAATTTGGAAAAAACCACATGTCAATCCGACTTCAAACGAATTAGATATGCATGTTTTAAAACTTTCACCGAATACAAAAAAACTAAAAAACTAAAAACTTTCAGCTTTGGTATCTCAACTTTTGAGGACTGTAAGTCAATGAATATAAAACTAAAAATGACAAATTTATAGTCTAGAATCATGTACAAACTCTAAACTACATGTTGGAAAAAACCGTATGTCAATTGGAGTTGAAACGAATAAGATATGCATCTTGTAAACGTTTCACAAAAAGTGGTTCCGGCCCTAAAAGTGGTTCCGGTTCCAAAAACTGGTTCCGGATTTTAGACCTGGTTTACCCGGACCCAAACCCGGATTACCCGGAACCTGGATAAAGCCAATTTTTAAACTCGGAACCGGACCCGGTTTTATATATTCTGGTTCTAACGGGTCCGGTTCCGGTTCGGTTCCGGTTCCGGTCCGGTTTTCCGGTTCTAAATCTCATCCCTAGTGTTTTGGGTCGAAAACATCCTCCTTTGTCTTCAAATCATAAGTATCTACCTCCTATACTTGTTATTTAGTTAGGATATTGGATTAACGCGTTGAAAACAAGTTTTTCCCAAGAACATGAGGTGTTTACATCCAAGAGCATCTCCCTCGGCCGTAAACCCTAATTAGTGGTCCATATGGACCATAACTTCTTCCCAGGTCTTGGATAAGAGACTAGAACACTTCCTTATGATTGTAAGACCTTTAATGCACTCTTTGTCACTAAACTTTTGTTGGGTTTTGAGCATTCTAACACTCCTAAGTGTACATGCAACCCTAAATACCTTGGATCTATGTTTTCTCTATTATACATGCAAATAAGAACTTCCAAGGTATTATCCTAATCTAGCATACAAAACAATGACTATAGCAAGATAGAATACATACCTCTTTGATGTAGAAAGTCTTCATGAAGTTTGAGTGCCAAGTGCCCCAAGTGTGACACCTCAAATGGTTCACACAACACCAAATACACTTGGAATGACTTGAGAGAATTCTACACTTCATGAAAATCGGCTAGCCCTCTCTTACTATCTCTAGTGGCTGATTTTGGTCAAGCATAAGATGCTTATATAGTTTGGGTTACACCATGTAAACCCTAATTGACATGGCCTTTCATTTCCATGATCCATGGGTACAAATTCACCATGGAGCATCCATGGACCATCCTATGGGTTCTAGCCCAACTTGATTATCCATGGAGCATTAGCCCACTATACAAGTATGGATGATTTACACAATCAACCCATTTATTTAATTAGTCTTCTTTTGATCACTTAATTAATCCTAGATTAATTCTTGATCAATACTAGTTAAATAATCTTATTATTCTTATTATTAATATACTAGAACTTATAATATATTAATAACCATAAGTGTCTTATTTCTCTCATTAAAGTCTATCCAAGTGCATTATGTCATGCACCCCAAATGGACCATGTCGGGTCGGGTCAAGTCTTACCAATTATAGTTATGGACTTAGACATTAATCCAACAGTCTCCCACTTGGATAAGTCTAAAACTAATATTGCGTATGACTTCAGGAACCAACTGGCAATCGTAGCTCTCAAAAGCTTCTATCGAACTCTGACCTTGTAGATGAACTCTGACCTTTGTTAATGACTTGTCCATTAGATAAGGGATCATATATTCCTCCATTCTAGATATCATATGGACTAAGACATGGATTATAATCATTCTCTCTGTCCATTTGTTGTTTCCCGATTTCTGATTTATGACGACTGACTAATTGAACAAATCAAATCAGTCCTGGCCCGGCCGAGCACTTCCATTTGTCATCATCAAATCATCGAGGGGCCCACAGATATCGCTTTTATCCCGAAGGTAAAAGGAACGGATAAACTTCGACTCATATGGCTTGTTCTACTACTTGTTGAATCATACACAAAGGCACGTTTTATAGCACCGAGTTACCAAATGCGTTTTAGTGCAATCAATGTACTATCAACTCATAGTAACAACTCATATCTCTAGGTTTGAAGAATATAAGATATTATCGTCTCATGATCACTCGTGATAAAATCCATGAAGTGATTCCAATGAGCGCGGGTTGAATCCAATACTCAGAACTTATGAGCACTCATGAGTGTTGTAGCCCTATGTCCAACACCTTAGACCTCTACAAGCCAACCCATGACAGTCTTAATTCATATCTACTTCCAACATATGACCGACTGTGGATGGTTTGAATAACTTAGTCATTCCGGAAGAATAACCCAGTTTATTCGGGAAGTCAAAACATGCAAAATGAAACACAATAATAATTGAATCCAATATGGTATCAACACTTTGAACATAAATAAAACACCTTTTATTTATCACCATATGATTACACATTATTCATTGTATACTGTTTCAGCTATCAACTTTATTCTTGAATTTAAAACAATAGTTGTCCCATGCTCCAAGCATGTACACTATGTTTTCTTAAACACTAGTCATGCCATACACCAAGTATGCATACTATGTTTGTCTATGACCTTTACTTTGTGAACTAGATCAATTGAACATAACTTCAATGATTCTCTTTTCACACTCCCAAATCCTTACTTCAAATGCAAGAATTCCAAATTCATGCCATTTACTGAAATCTGTTAGATTCTTAACTTATATGCATTGATTCTCTTGTAACGATTATGCACAAACTCACAAAGACTTGGCAACAATCATTACAGAGTATTCCAAAGGAGATCAACTCCTTGTAAATATCCTTCTTGCATTAAGTTTCCTTAATCTTACACAGATTGAAAATTCTAACTTTGAAACATTTCCAGATTCCATTTTGACTATCACTTCTGAACAAGAGTTGCCTCCTTACAGATTATGTCAATATGGTCCTTCCAGAATTATCTACTTCCAACTGTCCTTGAGCAACCAATCTTTGGTAAACCTTAGATTGTCCTCGACAATTGTTTAATCCTTTTAGTCATATCCAGTTCTAAACCTTTTCCCTTCTTAATGCCCCAGGCATTTGGAAAATTTTAGAAAGGATGAATATAGCACATGTAGTCGATCCTATATCCGAAGCATATGGGACACGATTCATGATGTCTCACATAAAGACTAAACCAGTATTTTGCTATAACATTTCCATTTCTATTTGCCAAGTTCTCATAATTCAGATTATGAAAAGGGATGTCGTAATCATAATCGAATTTTAGAACGCAAATAATGGACCCGTATACAGAATTTCCTTATGTTGAGCCATTCTAACATGAAATTCATATATATATCCTTGACTAAATGACTAAAACCTCACGATCTAAGCTTATAGATTTGAGATGGAGTATGATTTCCTCTCCCTTAATTATAGCAAAACAACCTTTTCCTAATTGAAACCTTTTGTTTTCTATAATTAACATTGCTAGCTTGCAATACTTATCATAATTATCATGCTCCCACTAACATGATTATTATTAGCATAACACTTATGCTCCCACTAGCTTTGACATGTTCTCAGAAATCACCTGGACTTCTAGAAATCAATACTTCATTGACTTTCTTACCAAAGTTCAGATTTCTGATACTAGATTGTTTTGATAAGACTTTATCAAAATCATACACCTTCCCTTAGATAGCACAATTGTGTGTCTAAACAATTATGAAGAGGGATGCCGTAATCATAATGGTTAGACCTTTTTGCCACTTCTCACAAGTCCAAGTTAGTGTGCCGGTAAACCACACACGCTCCACTAACGACTTTGAGAATGCAAATATCACAATTGCTATCTAGTTAAAATCTACTTAGTGAAAGTGTTTCCTCACCATCATTTTCATGAATCGGAGAGAAACCTTATGACACTTAGATTTAATGGTGTATGTGTTCTTATCCATGTGAATTGTCAAAACCATAATCACAAGACAAAGATAATGACAAATCCAAAACCATATGGATTGAACTCAATCTTAATTTCTTGCCACCTGGCAGTTCAAGGGCCTGCCATTGCTTCCAAGTTGTTGTGCAACAAATTGAGAACTCTAAGAACTCATATGCAAAGCCAACTTTAACTGGAATGGGCACAGAATACGATAGGTTATAAACCTCAAGTCGTGTGCTAGTGAAGAACTTCAGGTTCTATTCTTGATTATTTCTTGAGACTTTCAAGACCTTTAAGACTCCCACTGTCCTCTTGATATATAAGACTCCCTTGTCAAACATCCAAGATATAGTGCGGATTCTAATCAAGACAAACACGTCACACAATTGGCCTTAGCTGGTCTTTGTTTTATCCAAAACATCACAACTTACCAATTTCAAATGTACAAGAGTAGAAAACTTTTACTCTTACATTTGACAAGTGTTTTAAACCTTCTTTAAGACATGTCACTCAAGTTACAATCTTGGAGTATGACTCTAAGACTTGTATTGGAACGAAGTATGACTCATCTTCTTGATTTAACCATTTCAACAATTCAAGATCCCTCTTCTTAGTCATAAGAACGCACTAATATTTCCTTAGAGAACTAATTGTGCTATGGTTTCTTAATCATTAAGATGATCACAAAAACTGATACTAAAGTACTCTCCCATCTTTTCAGATTTCAGAAACTTTTATCCTTCTGCCTAATTTGATTCTTCTTATTCGCTCTGTCATACATTGAAACCATTTTCCAATGTCTCAGAGTTACACTTAAGCTTGTAAGTATAATCATATTTACTGATCTTTTGTAAACTATGACGAATAGTTTAATCAATCTTTTGTGGTGGACTTGACCAGTGCACAAGAATGTGTACTCGATCCCTTAGTCCTTCACTTGACTCACACATCCATGTGAACAAGTAATTAGTCTTAATTTTCCAATACTTGAAAGTTCTCATTCATCATGCTATACAACTTTCATGATTCCAAGTCCCGGTCCAAATGAAACTTGGGTGATGAGAATCTTTCCTTATTTGGTAAATATAGACATTACCACAAATGAAAGAATCAACTTCATATTTCCACTCTTGCTCTTAATGGAATCATATAAGCAACAATTTTTCCTCTAATGCCATTGTAAGGATATTTTAAAATAAATAAAATAAAAAATTTTCTTTTATTTTAAAACTTTGCGGAAAACTATCCTTACAATCCATATGAAAACTTGTTGTTATCTATTCCTAAGCAATATCTCATTACTCCTAAGAAGTAGCTCAAGAATCCGATTTTTCAAACTATGCGATAGAAATCCATCTACGCGATCAGATTCAGCATATTCTTTTTTTAAGTTTCTTCACTTCTCTTTGATTCTTAAAACATCACCATGTGACCCAGTCACATCATGTATCAAGAATCTCATAATAGAAACTTAACAGAGTTAGATAGTGGACTTTACCTGAAGTAGAGTCAAACTTATTGACTTTAACATCCTTAGGTAAATTTGGCAGCTTCGCAACCAATGCCCCATTCCTTTGGCAATATAAACATATGGACCCTTTGATAATAGTACACGAGACTATTATAGACTTAGCTTTTCTCTTTACCATTTGGTCAACCGAGTTGACTATGGCCGATCCCTTTCCACTGGGAAGAGAGAGCTTTACTAGATATCATTATCAATGTCCATGAAGTTTAGGAAGTTGATCTTAGCAAATAGATAAGATCATTAACGGTCTTGTCATAGTCTGTTTCATAGGTGTCCCAAAGGAACTCACTATGTGACTTAGAAAGTGATTGAACCACCAACTTTCTCAAGACTTTGACACCTAACTCTCCCGGCTTGTCAATATGTGACTACATCTCCAAGATGTGTTCACACCTAGACCTTGCCTTGCCAATAGGGCTTGAGTGACCTTAAACTTTTCAAGAACTTGTGGGTTGGGGAGAATAATTGGAGGAGGTGAAAGAAGTATGATTTCCAAAGGACATCATCTTCATTTAGGAAACCTTGTTTCAAAAGATTTGGGAAGATCATAGGTGCCTAAACCAGACAACTTTTGGGAGATATTCAAGTTAGTTGATTTAAAGTCCTTAATATGACACCCAATATGAAATATTAAGGCTAGGACCCAACAAACTATTTTATAACTTAGAAGAGGTATGCCGTAATCCAAGCTATAAAATATTTGAAGGTAGGTGAATGATGATTCACCAATTTCCACCAAGATAAACGAAATGTATTATTAGGTTTTAATTGGATTTGAAACTCCTAGATCTTTGAGATTCATTGAACTATTCAAAGGCATGTTTCAATCTCGAGTGTGCCCTTCAGGTTTTGTGACTGGGATGCCGAGGATCACAAAACAAGGTGTGAAGTAACCATGCAAATTACTTGGTACCCTTAAGTGTTTACCCCTTAATCGATGTGCCGGTTAACCACACACGCTCCATCGATACTATGATAAACATTAAGTTACCCTTTGCCTACCTTGTTAAATACGCGTTAGTGTGCCGGTTAACCACACACGCTCCACTAACCGACTTAAACAAAGTGCAAAGTGTAATTTCATGGATTAGCACCTTATTCACAATTTTCCTAAGTAACTAAGATTGGGTATTATTAAGAGTTTAGTTACTTAGTATTTATCATTAATACTTTTAATGAAGGGAGAATTTATAAGTCCTTGTCTTACCCGTTCGGCTAACGACCCTCCACCAATCAAGCAAGCGGTGGGTGAGAGTGGACACCCATTAAGTTGCCATTTTATAGGCAACGACCTTATACCCACCTTATAGACCGGCTTCGTGAATGAGGCGTACTAGCGGTAAGACTGACTTTACTCTTATACATATATATATTATTAACTTATAATATTATAAAGTATAAGGGTTGAATTTTAACTTTTAAAATTCTAAGGGCTAACTTGGAATTAAAGTATTCATAAGTGAAAACTTTACAAATTCCAAAACTTGAGGGCAAGTTTTGAAACTATTCAAAACTAATTAATTCCATAACTTATGTGTTTAAAGTAGTTTTAATCCAAAAACTCTTCAAGTTCCATAACTTGAGGACAAGTTATGGAAGACTTTAAACTAATAAAAGAACTATCTTTTTCTTTATTTTATAACTTATGGATTTAATTATGGTTACATATTTTTCTTTAATGAAGTGTCTCTTGAACTTCCATAACTTGAGGACAAGTTATGGAGTCATAAAAATTATTCAATGACACAAGACTCTTCATTTTGTAACCATTGCCAACTTTTATGAATTTTATGAGTCTTTAATGTGACTCTTCATGTAACTTGAGGAAAAGTTACACAAACACATTTTATACTCAACTCTTAGATTAAAATGGATTGAAAACAACTATTTCAATTAACTTTTCTATTAATCTAAGCAACTCATAAGTACAAGATAATTCAAATCAAACTTTTTCATGTAATTAGTCTAAACCTTAAACTAATACAAAACATGAATCTATTGACAATTATCTTTGAAAATGGATTAGCATGAACATTACCACATCAAAAAAAACAAGTTTATAAGTTCAAAAACAACTTAGGGTAATGTTCCTAGTCCATTTCTAGCCAAAAAACTTGAAAATACGCTGTCTGGGGGTCCAACTCGTCGAGTGCATGAACCAACTCGGCGAGTTGGATCAAATTGATCACATTTTAGGCATGGACTCGCCGAGTCTGATGATCAGACAGCAACAAATTCATTTTTTCAGCTTCTATTGCAGGTATAACAAGAAAACAAGCCTAGGCTCTGATACCACTGTTGGGTTTTGAGCATTCTAACACTCCTAAGTGTACATGCAACCCTAAATACCTTGGATCTATGTTTTCTCTATTATACATGCAAATAAGAACTTCCAAGGTATTATCCTAATCTAGCATACAAAACAATGACTATAGCAAGATAGAATACATACCTCTTTGGTGTAAAAAGTCTTCATGAAGCTTGAGTGCCAAGTGCCCCAAGTGTGACACCTCAAATGGTTCACACAACACCAAATACACTTAGAATGACTTGAGAGAATTCTACACTTCATGAAAATCGGCTAGCCCTCTCTTACTATCTCTAGTGGCTGATTTTGGTCAAGCATAAGATGCTTATATAGTTTGGGTTACACCATGTAAACCCTAATTGACATGGCCTTTCATTTCCATGATCCATGGGTACAAATACACCATGGAGCATCCATGGACCATCCTATGGGTTCTAGCCCAACTTGATTATCCATGGAGCATTAGCCCACTATAGAAGTATGGATGATTTACACAATCAACCCATATATTTAATTAGTCTTCTTTTGATCACTTAATTAATCCTAGATTAATTCTTGATCAATACTAATTAAATAATCTTATTATTCTTATTATTAATATACTAGAACTTATAATATATTAATAACCATAAGTGTCTTATTTCTCTCATTAAACTCTATCCAAGTGCATGATGCCATGCAACCCAAATGGACCATGTCGGGTCGGGTCAAGTCTTACCAATTATCGTTATGGACTTAGACATTAATCCAACAACTTTATCATTTTATGGCCTTAAACTCACAGGGTCGAAAACTCTATGGCCATAAACTCACAAGAAGCATACCACTTGGCCGTAAACACTAATGTGTGGCCATACACCCCCTTAGATGCAACCATTTGTACTTGTAGCACTTGAATCTAAGTGTTTCCTATGTCCTAGGATGCCTTTCCTTGCATAATTAGTTTTTTAAACACTAGGTGTATACATATATGTATCATTATATGATAAATAGGATCCGTGTGTGTTCTCAAGTCTTCTCTTGGCACTTAGCATCCAATACCACTCGTTCATCCAAACCACTCACTACAGGTGAGTTCATACCCCTTAATCTACCTTTTAAATGATTTTAAATGCTTTTACGGGGGAATACAAGTTGAAACATTATAGTTATTATATCAATCACATGTGATTAATAACTATCAAACATATGGGTTTACTATACTTTTAACTATTTTATCAGACAAACTACTTCAAAATGTTTATCAAACTATTATACATGCTAAACTGTGACAACCCGAAATTTATTCCGTCATTTATAACCCCCTCCTTAAGTTAATAAGCCTCGTTTTATTAAACTGTCCGTTAACCTTTTTGGATTGGTTAATTGATTTGGTACTTTTATAATGACTTAGTAAGAGTTGAAGCAAATTAGAAACGCCCTCATTAATCCCTTGAAAAGTTTTAGTTTCAACCAAGTCAAAATACGACCATTTAATCGGGTGCGACCAAAAGCCCCGTTTAACGTCAGTATCGGGTAGATTTCCACTGAGCCCCAACTCAAACCCCTATATAAGGGTGAGTGGAGTCCATTTGAGACTTTCCACTCTCTCTCTACAACTTGTTTTCGATCGAAAAACACCCATTCCGAGCCCCAAACTAGTAAGTAGTCTATCCTAACTTGTTGTGTAGCTTAGTTAACATGCAAATTCATGTTTAAGACATCAAATAGGGGCAAATTCATGTGTTTACGGCCCAAGAACACTCTTGGACCGTGAACACCGTTAAGTAGGGTTTTCAAGCCCCAAAACCCCTCTAAACTACCCCTAAGGCTTAGATATGACTTGTGGACTTAAACCTTCAACCTTAAAACACTAAAACCTTTCATTTTAGAGAGTAAACATGAGTTTATGGCCCAAGAACACTCTTGGACCGTAAACCCCTCTTCAAGGGCCGTGAACACCTTTTAAGGTGTTAGAATTGCCCTCAAACACCTCCTATGGCTTGGGAAAATGTCTAGAAGAAACCCCCATTGAAGTAAAGGCATTAAACCAAGAATTTAGGATATTTACGGCCGTAAACCCCCCTAGGATTGGTCCATGGGCCGTAAACTCGCAAAAAGTGGCCAAATGATGCCCTAACTCCCCTATATGACTTGGAAAAATTTATAGAACTTTTGCTCTACCATTTAAGACCTTAATACACCAAAGGAATGAGCATATAGGAGCTTACGGCCGTTAACTCCCTGTTTAGGGCCGTAAACTCCTAAATGGTCCATTTAGAGCCTTAAACCCCTTCATATGCCTTATATTTGGACCTAGCCTAATTCTACGAGTGATATAAGACCTTGAAGCATCCTAGAACACACCACCCATGAGCTTACGGCCGTAAACTCATGGGGATATGGTCTTAGGGCCGTAAACTCTATAAAGAGTTTACTCTTGAATAGTAAACTCCCTAACTAGGCCATACACACCCATATATACTACCCGGGACACCCCTAGCACTTAACCAAAGTGTTTTCCGCACTTTAGGAGGCATATACATGCTTAATTAGTATTATATTTACTAATTGTATGTAAACATATGTCATCATATGTTAATAGGTCACTGTTCAAGTATTTACTTGACACCGAGCACCTAACCGACACCTCCACCCGATCGACTTACAACAGGTGAGTTCATACCCCTGAATTAACCTTTTAAATGTTTTTACATGCTTTTATGTGGGGAATACAAGTTAAAACATGCCAGTTATCATATCAATCATATGTGATTAATAACCCGCATGCACAAGGATTTATCACACTTTCAGCTGTTTTACCAAGTATAACACTATAGATGGTTTTCCAAAACATCTTTACTTGTTTAAATCTTTTCCAAAATGTCTCTTGTGCTGTATGTTTTACTTCTAAACCAGTTATAGCAGTATTTTAAACAAAGGTTTTCTTTACTTATATTGTTTATCAAATTATATTCTAAATGTGTTTATGAACGGTTTTCAAACCTGTTTTACAAACTGACTTCAAGTCGTATATTTCTTATGTGTAAAAGTTTTCCAAAGTTTCCATCAAGGTTTTCTTCTATGCTTTTATTTCGTTAAATGCATGCCTATATTTGTATAGTTATATAAATAATGTTTAAAAGACATAGGAAGGCTAGTTCGCCCTATTTCCTTTTCCTCGTTGGGATGTGGTCTGGTGGGTATCGGATATCCGTCCGAAGGTCGTTTAAACATTAGTTATATATCATGTATACATATATGGACATAAAATCTCTCTCTCTCTCTCTCTCTCTCGCTCTTGCTCTCTCTCTTTCTCTCTCTCTCTCGCTCTCAGCCAGTACATCGCCTTGAGTAGTAAAGGCCTCCTTCTATTATTCATGTTCCTAGAACCTTTAGTAACTATTATAGGAATAGTTAGGAGACTCTATCTCGCACTCTATCTCTCTCTATCTCTCACTCTATCTAACTCTATCTCTCTCTCTCTTACCTTAGAATGTGACACACTATTTCCCTCTACGACGCTCCATTGCGCCAACGCCGTGTAACCAAAGTCTCCGGGAAGGAGTGCGAACATCATGTGTATAGATCTATACGGGACTGACACTCTTACACCCTGACTACTAGCTACAGTCTACGCCGGTAAGGCCCATGGGTGATATAAAGCCACTACTACTACTGCCACTACCTCTACGCGTGACCTGGAGGGTCATCAGATACTCTATTGTCGATCAGCATGGTTACATACGAGTTCACATTCACCCTTTGTTTTAGACCTTGCTAGCTTTATCGTTCATTTGATATTGTCTGGGGTCTGTGTTCCCTTTATTTTAGACCTTGCTAGTTGTATCTTTCATTTGATATTGTCTGGGGTCTGTGTTTATTTGTTTTAGACCTTGCTAGCTGTATCTTTCATTTGACACTGTCTGGGGTCTGTGTTTCTTTGTTTTAGACCTTGCTAACCATATCGTACATTTGATACCGTCTGGGGTCTGTGTTCCCTTTTGTTAGACTAAGCCAGGCGTATCATTCATTTGATACTCTCCTGGAGTCTATGATTTCTTTTGCCTTAGTCAGCAGCATTTTCTGCTGAGGCATATGTTATTTTCCCTAATGTTTACTAGTAGTATTCTCCTACTTTCTTTAAAGTCAAAGACCATATTTTGGTAATGATAGTATTTAGGGGAAAATTACTCTTTAAAACATAACTCTGTCGAGTCTTGGTAGAAGACTGCTTTTAATTAGAAAATATAGGATTTTCTGGAAAGGACGCTAATACACTATAGATTCTAAACTACTACTTTTCATAAAGTTATTTTGAATAAAATACTTACACAAATGACACTAAAATACTTATGAACTCACCAGCATTTATAAAAATGTTGATACTCGCTTTCAAAATAACTTGTATTCTCAGGTCAACAATAGACAGGTACATCCTAGGAGCTTTTGGTGAAGACAGTTTAGTACCGAGTTGCATTTATACTAGTGATGTATTACTTTGATGTCTTTATTAAATGTAACTGATGTAAAACTATTACTATTAATGCAATGGTTGTTGTACTTTGATTACTATACTGCATATGTTTTGATACCTGACATGACGTCATCCACCCCAGAACGTTTCCGCCGTTCCGGTTTTAGGGTGTGATAGATTGGTATCAGAGCATTATTTATAGTGAGCTCACTATATCAATTCATAAAAGATATACAACCTATAAATACATAGGGATAAAACACTCTGACCAAGAATTATACTTTAAAATATAACCATATTTTACCAAAGTATAAGAACATCCGGAATCTAAAACTCGAACACAAGTATCACAAGAAGAACAAGAATAAAAGTCTTTGGATGTTGAGCATTACCGTCAAACCTAGGCAGTTATGTAATCATAAGCTGGAATAAATGTAACCTGATCAACTACATTTATTCGAGATGCGAAGAACATGTGCTTGGGAGTGATAGTGGTGTTGCAACAAGTCTGAAACTTACCAACTAGGAATGCTAGAGCCAAACATAAAGTTTAAAATATTATGGGAGTATTTTGGAATACTAAAAGACTCACATTAATCCCAGAATCATATTCAGAAGATAAGAAACAAACAAGAAAATTAAAATACCATAGGGGTATTTTAGGATCCATAGATAACCTTGTGTGAAGAACTAAAAAGATCCTTATTGATATACCTACAATTACAGAGGGTATACTCCCAAGGTTATATATAATAAGGATCCCATAGACTGAGAATGTGTGGTTTTGCTCTACTTCCTTTTCCTCGTTGGGATGTGGATAGAGTGTAGTATCACATATTCGAAGGCCTATCGGATCTAAGCTATATATGATTTGTGTAACCTATGTAATTGTAGCAGGACTCGATATGGATCACCCAGTGAAATGTTAATAATATCTTAGGATTCTATAGACATTTCCATTCTCGCACGAACCCTGTAGAAAACCCTATCCACTTCCGTACTCGGTAGAAGAGTTGATTCAGATCCAGAAGAAGTTCATTGAGAAGATTTACAGTTCGGAAATAAATGAACTAGATCGAGACTATTGAAATCACCAAGTGCCTATACCTTTTTAGGGACATGGTGGGAAATTCTCCTAAACTTCCAAGATTTCCAGTCATCCATCATGAAGTGATGACACCCGGAGTCAGAATCGGAAGTAAGACGAAGTAGAAATTCAATATGTCTATAGGAAAAGAGAACTCTAGGTAACTACCCGAAGGAAACCAACACCGGTCCCAATCAAAGATACGAGGTAGACAGAGGAAGCCAGTACATGGAACCTGAGAAGTGTCTTTTCCTCATGGTTGTCACGCTAATACACCCATAAAATAATACAATTTACTGAGTTAGTGATTACACTACTCACAATATGTGTTAGGTAAATCGCCTTTTCCCGTTGCAAGTAATACGATTAGAGCGGATCCCCACACCTCTATTGAGAGTGTTTAGCCATAAGTCTTCATGAGCCTTTCTTCCCGCGGTCTTTGTTCTGAATTGTTCTCAGATCTTTCCAAGCCGGAGAGTGAACCTTTCCCAGTATATAGGTAACTTAGTAGGAACGACTCCCATCTTATGGCTTTTCTGATACTCATACTCCTACCTTGAATACCCGGACTACATCATAGGGATGTAGGTCGACACTCAGACAACCAATATCCGAGGCACGGGAAAAATTTATGCCTAATATAGTAAGGATAGATACGTCTAAGGGTTAACCATCGTCTTTCACCAGCTGTGTTCCTTTCCGTGTAGGAAAACCATGCCTCGGAAGAAGCGTAACCAATCCACTGGCAAGAAACTGACTCTCCTACTCGATGAAGCTACGTTCCAAGCTGCAGTCTCGGTAGCCGTAGCAGCTATCATGGCTCAACTGAATGCTAACAGCACCAATGTTAGCAAGAGCCCTATCGAGAATTCCGATCCTAGTAATGGACAGCAGCAACCAACACCTGCATACCCAGCCACCCAAGAACCTCAACCAACTCCACCGAAGAGAAATTTTAAGAACGAGGAAGGAAGTACCTCAGCTCAAGGACCCTTTGTAGGGCAACGAGCTGAGATAGTCAATACCCCTACCAACCCTTCCATCCCAACACCTACAAGACCATACCTAGGAAGCCAACGAATGGCGACAGTTACGGACATGCAAAGTTTTAAAACAGAGAGAAGGAAATGAAAACGTCAAGCTCGAAAGGAGCGCCAACGACTCCACAGACTTGCCGCGCAACAGCAGCAAGTGGAAACCCTGACCCCTTAAGCGCCAGCACAACCCATTTCATAAGTCCCTGGCATCGGGACCAACCCTACACACAAAGGTGGTGATAAAGTCGGACTCTTTAAAGGGAAATTTTCAAAGTGGAGGAATGAGGAGGGCACCCGTGTCCACGTAACTCTGACTAAGCACTTCACTCCCACCACCAATACCAGTACGAACCAGTCATGTCATCAATGCGGTGAGATGGGACACCTCAAAAGGGACTGTCCAATAATAAAGAACTCTGGCGCAGACGGGAAGATTCTAAGGATCACTGCTGCAGGAGAAACGACAGGGGCACAGGAAGAGTCTAACTCTAATGCTTAGGGAGAAGCATCAAGGAACCCGGTAGATTTTGGTATGTCTCTCAATCCTATATAACTAACCGAAAACATTAAAAGGTTAATTCTAAAGGTAAATACTTCCCCGTTAAGGCGAAAGTCGTAGCACCGTTATAAAATTTGAAATTTCGTCAGGTAAAACTATAATGGCTAGATATATACGTTACGGCCATGTATAATTGAGATGGATAGACCTAGGGTGAGTGAATGCCGCCTCATTTCCTGTTCCTTGTTTGGTTGTGGATTTAAGGCGGAGTCGCTCAGTTAACAGTCCTCCCACCTTAAATTATACATGACTAGTATATGTTAGGCGATTATAAGAAGGCCTCGTGAAAATCCATTCCTGAAAGGTACCCTATTCTGAAACACTCGGGACCCTCTATAGTTCCGCGTCGACTCTATCAGTCCAAGTATCCGCGACAGTGATACATAGGACAAAACCCGAGACGCCTAGAACTAGTGTGCCCGTTCAGCACATGACCCTATCGATCCTCATTCTATGTCATGTCGATGTATGCCAACTTCGACGCCTCTATCAATTATGGTTCGACTTAGTGCAACCGTGTGTAACTCCCTAGTGTTGTGTAAAAAGAACTTTCACCGTAGCCTTTTCGGAAAATAAAGGTTCTTCTGACCCTAAAAAAAATATAATAAAACCTAATGCGATCCGTCAGTCGTCACTCTTATCTCCAACTTCCCGAAGTACCCAGGAGAAGGGCACCACACGCTGTTAACCAACCCCTTCTTAGATAGATAGAAACCGAAGCGAAAGACACTACAGGCATTCCAGAAGACGATAACCCCCCGAAGCCTACTCCGTAGATCCCCTAGAAAGACCCTTCGCACCTCACAATCAGGTTCCTGAATCAAGAGGATAGAACTCATGGGACTAAGTACTATAATTGGGTATATGCATAAGGGTGGTATATAATTTAGATCAAAAAGATTTAAGATGTGTGCTTCCTCCCTACTCCCTGTTCCTCGTTGGGTTGTGGGTCTGGGGTGGAGCTGCAAAACTGAACATCCTGCCAACCTCAATTGTATACGGCCTGCATACACCAAGTATTAGTGGTTAAGCCGAGTATGAGCTCTACCCCGAACCTCATAGTAAAACCCTTCATCCTATTCCATAGAATAGGAACTAGAGTCAAGAGAACCACTACGGGTTGAGCTACTATAATGACCATAAATCCAAAATTTGTTGTCATCCCGGTTAAGCCAACATAGTAGCTAACACCCTCAGTTGGTAAGGAAATCTCAGTCGTAAGATGTCAAGTACATTGACTACGACCATCCACTCACGCTTAATCCCCCGAATTAAGCATCTAAGCGGATATCCCAGAAATCCAGAAGCTGCAATACGTTAACTCTTGAGAAGAGTGGATGAAGAGATTAAAAGTTCCGAGTGATGGAACCCTATACTTCTAGACTTAACCTAAATCAAGAAAACTCAGAACCACCGAAAGAGTAGTTGCAGAAGATGTTCCCACTACTCGGGCACTTCGTCCACCCCGTTACCGACGAGTAGTGCCTAGGACACTCCGCCTCCCCCTCACATGGAAGAAGTCACCGTCGCCCTGTAGACGATAGACTGCATTCTCCGAAGTAAACACTAGAATGCCAAGAACCACAGGATAACCTCCATAGCCAAGAATACTTGATTGAAGTTCAAAAGTAGGTTGCGTTAAGCCTTATAACCCAGATCCCGAAGAGATTATAGACTTGACACCAGTCTAGGTGTTAGTCGATGGGTTATACAAGAGCACGCACTTTCTGCAACTGAAATAAACCGACGCCTTAGAGAATAGAGCATATTTTGGAGATTTATTGGACTACCAGGTGTTCCATGGATACTATCTCACACAGAAATAGTAGAATCGCCTCCCGAGATAGTCCAACACTTCGGAAAATCTCTAAGGATTCAGTTAGCCCTGAGTAGAGCCTGCTATTCATGAAACAGCAAGGCCAGTAAGAGCATGATCCTTTCCCGATAAGAATCATGTCGTGAAAGCGCCAACTAAACAATGATGGGAAGTTTAAGAACTTTCTAAGCACTCGTCTGGTGAAACCCTATCTCCCTGACCCTGAGAGTTTCCGTTAGAAACATCTCAAGAATCAGAAGTGCATTTTCATTTTGCATAAGATTGAGATAGACACTCTGCACCAAATAGATACCCGTACACATCCGTTCCATCCGATGATCCAGAAAACCACTGAAAGCCAATTGACAGGAAACACGAATCCAAGGACAACCCAAGCTTTCTAAGAACCAACCTGAAGGACTACACTTCCAGTATGAGAGAACGTTTTGAACTTCGGAATAGAAATCACGTCAGTGATGATCTCACCATAGAAGTACATTATGTTCTATGTACTGAAAAGCTCTACCATTCCGAGAGCTTAGGACCATCCGAGATTCCTCACGAAAATTGGTCCAACCCTCGTCAAACCACTACTACTTTCGGAAATTCCACAAGTTTCACCCCAAATCAATCCACTTCTTAGACTTGATAAGTGTTTGCCCGACGTCACTCTTTCTATCCCACTCATCTTGATAGAAACCATTGAGAACCCTAACTTCGTAGATGAACCTGTAGGAATCACTAACTGATCAAATCAGAATCCGCATCCCGTAAGTGAAGGTTGTTAGAACGCCAAGCATAGGCCAGAGTTCACTAGGGAGTGCGATGACCAACCGAATAGGAAGTGCCCTCATACCTCTACCCGATTGTTCATGATTACTTCCTTGGCTAAACCTGAATTTCGGAACAAAATTCCCTCTAACGTGGGGATGATGTGACAACCCGAAATTTATTCCGTCATTTTTAACCCCTCCTTCCGTTAATAAGCCTCGTTTTATTAAACTATCTGTTAACCTTTATGGATTGGTTAATTAATTTGGGACTTTTATAATGACTTAGTAAGGGGTGAAACAAATTAGAAACGCCCTCATTAATCCCTTGAAAAGTTTTAGTTTCAATCAAGTCAAAATACGACCATTTAATCGGGTGCGACCAAAAACCCTGTTTAACATCAGTATCGGGTAGATTTCCACTAAGCCCCAACTCATACCCCTATATAAGGGTGAGTGGAGTCCATTTGAGACTTTCCACTCTCTCTCTCTCTACACTCTCTCTTTACAACTTGTTTTCGATCCAAATACGCCCATTTCGAGCCCTAAACTAGTAAGTAATCTATCCTAACTTGTTGTGTAGCTTAGTTAACATGCAAATTCATGTTTAAGACATCAAATAGGGGCAAATTCATGTGTTTACGGCCCAAGAACACTCTTGGACCGTGAACACCCTTAAGTAGGGTTTTCAAGCCCCAAAACCCCTCTAAACTACCCCTAAGGCATAGATATGACTTGTGGACTTACACCTTCGAGCTTAGAAAACTAAAACCTTGCATTTTAAAGAGTAAACATGAGTTTATGGCCCAAGAACACTCTTGGACCGTAAACCCCTCTTCAAGGGTCGTGAACACCTTATAAGGTGTTAGAATTGCCCTCAAGCACCTCCTATGGCATGGGAAAATGTCTGGAAGAAACCCCATTAAAGTAAAGGCATTAAACCAAGAATTTAGGAGTTTACGACCGTAAACCCCCCTAGGATTGGTCCATGGGCTGTAAACTCTCAAAAAGTGGCCAAATGATGCCCTAACTCCCCTATATGACTTGGAAAAATGCATAGAACTTTATTCTCTACCATTTAAGACCTTAATACACCAAAGGAATGAGCATATAGGAGCTTAGGGCCGTAAACTCCTCAAATGGTCCATTTAGAGCCTTAAACCCCTTCATATGCCTTATATTTGGACCAAGCCTAATTCTATGAGTGATATAAGACCTTAAAGCATCCTAGAACACACCACCCATGAGTTTACGGCCGTAAACTCATGGGGATATGGTCTTAGGGTTGTAAACTCTATAAAGAGTTTACTCTTGAAGAGTAAACTCCCTAACTAGGCCATACATACCCTTAGATACTATCCGGGACACCCCTAGCACTTAACCAAAGTGTTTTCCGCAATTTAGGATGTGTATATGTGTTTAATTAGTATTATATTTACTAATTGTATGTAAACATATGTCATCATATGTTAATAGGTCACTAAGTGTGTTTAAGTCTTTACTTGACACCGAGCACCCAACCGGCACATCCACCCGATCCACTTACAACGGGTGAGTTCAAACCCCTGAATCAACCTTTTAAATGTTTTTACATGCTTTTATGGGGGGGATACAAGTTAAAACATGCTAGTTATCATATCAATCATATGTGATTAATAACCCACATGCACAAGGATTTATCACACTTTCAACTGTTTTACCAAGTATAACACTATAGATGGTTTTCCAAAACATCTTTACTTGTTTAAATCTTTTCTCAAAATGTCTCTTGTGCTGTATGTTTTACTTCTAAACCAGTTACAACAGTGTTTTAAACAAAGGTTTTCTTTACTTATATTGTTTATCAAATTATATTCTAAACGTGTTTATGAACGGTTTTCAAACTTGTTTTACAAACTGACTTCAAGTCATAAATTTCTTATGTGTAAAAGTTTTCCAAAGTTTCCATCAAAGTTTTCTTCTATGCTTTTACTTCATTAAATGCATGCATGTATTTGTATAGTTATATAAATAATGTTTAAAAGACTTAGGAAGGCTAGTTCACCATATTTCCTTTTCCTTGTTGGGATGTGGTCTTGTGGGTATCGGATATCCGTCCGAAGGTCGTTTAAACATTAGTTATATATCATGTATACATATATGGAAATAAAATCTCTCTCTCTCTCTCTCTCTCTCTCGCTCACTCGCTCGCTCGCTCAGCCAGTATATCGCCTTGAGTAGTAAATGCTTCCCTCTATTATTCATGTTCCTGGAACCCTAGTAACTATTTTAGGAATAGTTAGGAGAATCTATCTCTCACTCTATCTCTCTTTATCTCTCACTCTATCTCTCTCTATCTCTCACTCTATCTATCTATCTCTCTTACTTTAGAATGTGACACACTGTTTCCCTCTACGGCGCTTCATTATGCCAATGCCGTGTAACCAGGGTCTCCGGGAAGGAGAGCGAACATCATGTGTATAGATCTATACAGGACTGACACTCCCACACCCTGACTACTAGCTACAGTCTGCGCGGGTAAGGCCCATGGGTGACATAAAGCCACTACTACTACTGCCACTACCTCTACGCGTGACCTGGAGGGTCATCGGATACTCTATCGTCGATCGGCATGGTTACATACGAGTTCACATTCACCCTTTGTTTTAGACCTTGCTAGCTGTATCGTTCATTTGATACTGTCTGGGGTCTGCGTTAGGGGTGAGTATAAAAACCGAAAAACTGAACCATAACCGTTAAAACCGAACCATATTAACCGAACCATTATTAAAACCGTTTGATTTGGTTATTATTTTTGATAACCGATATCTAGTGGTTCGGTTTTGGTTTTTATATGGTAACCGACCCTATATTAACCGAACCGCCTATATATATATATATATATATATATATATATATATATATATATATATATATATAATAATCTATAGATTCCCTAGCAAATCTCAATTACCAGCGTCTAATCGTCCATAAATATTGAATATACCAAAACCCAAATAAAATAAAACCCTTTGATTGTTGACAATACCGGCGGCATTCTACCCTTCACGTTTTCTCCCTTCTTCTTCTTCTTCAATCTTCATTGTTAGAAGTCCACTTGCAATCTTGCATATTAGAAAATAGAAAAGTTTCTTTTTCATTCCCTTCAGATTCACTATTCAGGTTTTTTTTTATATCCTTCTGCTATTTTTTTTTGTGTTTTACTGTACTTTATGTCTTCATTCGTTCCATGTTTGTTTTTGAAGTTTGCTTTAGTGAGTTTAAATTCAAATCCCACTATTACGTGACCTCTTACAACGCTAAACCCATATCCACAAATTCTAATGTGGATATACTTTCAAGAAATATTTGAAGTGCATCAAAAAACCAAAATACGAGTGGGATTGGAATTAAATAGTTTTTAATGCAAGCCTAAAATATTTAAGTTCCTTCACCTATTATGTTGATGTCATATTATCACTAATTCGTTATGAATATATTTTCAGAAAATTTTATATGAAAGAAGCCACAAAAAAACAAAATACGAGTTTAAGGGATGAATTGGATCCGGTCATTGATGTTACAAATGAAAGCAATGAACCGGCAAATGATATGGACAATATAGATGAACACGCGAAAAATAAAGGTGGTCGATCAAAGAGATCCTTCGTCTGGGATCACTTTAAGAAAGTTGAGGGTCGTAATGGTAAAGTTAAATGTGACTATTGTCCACTTATAATGGCTGGTGGTTCAAAAGAAAATGGTACGAGTGCTATGTCGTATCACTTGAAGAATGTATGTAGACGGTCTCCACTTTACAAGAAAGAAGGAATGAAGAAACAACCTACGTTAAACTTCAAGCCAACAACAAAGGGGAAATCCGGGGGTACTTTGGCTTCTAATCACTTCAATCAAGAAAAGGCTAGGAAATTCCTAGCAAGAATGTGTATTAAAGATAATAGGCCATTTAGTATAGTTGATGATGAGGGGTTTAGGGAATTTGTTTGGGAAATTAATCCCATGTTGGAAATTCCATCTAGGTGGACCGTTTCAAATGATTGTTTATCAATACATGAAGAAGAGCAAAAGAAGCTTAAAAAAATTTTAAAAAATCAAATTGTTTCTCTTACCACCAACACATGGACATCGGTTCAAAATTTTAATTACATGTGTCTTACAGCTCATTAGGTTGATGACAATTGGACGTTGAATAAAAGAATTCTAAATTTTTGTCAAATCCCCAACCATGAGGGTGTGATGATAGGAAAGTATGTTTATCGTTGCTTACAAGACTGGGGCATAAATCGAGTTTTTATAATAACAATTGATAATGCTTCATCTAACGATGGAGCAATTAAATATTTAAGATCTATGTTAAAGGGATCTCGGTCTATATTAGATTGCAAATATTTGCACTTAAGATGTTGTGCCCATATCATCAACCTTGTGGTGAGAGATGACTTAGATGAGCAATTTAGTACAATTACTAAGATTAGAAATGCGGTTAACTATGTGAGATCATCTCCTTCAAGGTATGACAGCTTTAAAGAGTGTATTGAGTATGAAAAGATTGATTACAAAAGCAAACCATGTCTTGATGTACAGACTCGATGGAATTCCACATTCTTAATGTTGGAAACGGCAGAGAAGTATTCAAAGGCATTTAATAGGTATTTTTATGATTGTTTTACTATACATTCTTATTACGATGTGTGATTGTTTGTTACTTTGGTGTTTATAGGCTTCAAGAGATTGATATCAGTTATAGTTCTTACTTCTATAACGAAGGCGACGATGATGATGGTGAAAAGATTAGTACTAGAAAGAGAAAGAACTCAAAGAAGAATGATCGAGTTTTGGGAGCTCCCGAAGACGAGGACCGGGAAAAAGCTAGGTATGAATTTTATTGTTTTCATTTAAGTATGCTAATATATATATATATATATATATATATATATATATATATATATATATATATATATAATAGCCTGATTATGTTAATTTGTTTTTCAATAGGAATTTTATGGATTTCTTACAAATTTTTTACAATGTTACAAAAAAAGTGTTGGGTAATAAATATGTAACATCAAATTTGTTTGTTGGGGAGCTAGTCACGATGCATGCGGCCATATCAAATATGTGTTTAAACAAAGATGAAAAAAAGAAAGGTATGGCGTTGTCGATGAAAGCGAAATATGATAAATATTGGGACAACTTGGATAACATGAATTTATTGTTGCATATTGCATTAGTTTTAGATCCTAGAAACAAGATGTTTTTTCTTGATTATTGTTTGGGGTTGATTTATGGTACCAATTCTGAAAAAAGCAATGAAGTAAATCAGCGAGTGCTAGAAACTTTAAAGGAGTTATTTATTCAATACATGAAAATGACGGATAAAGAAAATGAGAAAAATACAACTAGTTCTTCAACAGCTACAACTGCATCCTTTAGTAGTTTTGTAGATCTAGATTTGGATGATGGTTATGCTAAATATTTGGAAAATCGTGGAAAAGGTATTAATAATACTGAATTGGATATGAAGGGAACGGAAAAGAAAATGAAGGGAGATAATTTTGATGTACTAAGTTGGTGGAATCGCAATTCAGGCAAATACCCTATACTTTCTAAAATTGCAAAAGATGTTTTGGGAATGCCAATTTCAACCGTTGCTAGTGAGTCAGCATTTAGTACCAGTGGTAGGGTTATTGACAAATTTAGAAGTTCTCTTACACCAAAGACCGCCGAAGCGTTGATATGCACACAAGATTGGCTACGTTCTACACCATCGGATTTGCAAGAGACAACAATTCATGGACTACAACTACAAAAACTAATGGTGAATTTGGAGAAACTAGAAATTGGTAACCACTAACATTTTCCACATTTAATGAGTTATATTTTTTAGTCTTTTTCCATATAAATTTTAACAAGTTGTGAAATACTGTTTATTGTAGATTACTTTTCAAAGAGAGCAAAATCATGTAATGATTCGTTCATGGATGAGGATTGAAGATTCAAGATTGAAGGATTTTTTTTTTTTTTGCATAATTAGAAATTAGTACAATGATATTTTTCTGTTGACATTTGGATCACCTTTAGTTGTAAATGGTTCTAAACTTTAGTAGTAAATGATTAAATGACTATTGACTTTGCATTTATAGTTGACATTTCATGTTTTTTTTTTCTTAATTTTAGTAGTAATTGCATTTTCTTGTTTTTAGTAGTTGATAGTCTTGAGAAAATTAGTACAACAACCAATTTTCTAAGCAATGTAATTTTTGTTTGCATATATTTTAAGGCAATAAATTTTACTTTTCTTTGAAATAAATTTACTTTTTATAACCTTTTTGGTTAACCGAAATTAACCGATAACCACACTTGAATTAACCACTTAACCATTAACCATGACCATTTTTAACCACCTAGTAATGGTTAAAAAAATGTATTAATCGAATAATTTGGTTATGGTTCGGTTTTTACTATTAACCACTCCAAACCGATCCATACACACCCCTAGTCTGCGTTCCCTTTATTTTAGACCCTGCTAGCTGTATCTTTCATTTGATACTGTCTGGGGTCTGTGTTTCTTTGTTTTAGACCTTGCTAGCCACATCTTTCATTTGATACTGTCTGGGGTCTGTGTTTCTTTGTTTTAGACCTTGCTAACCGTATCGTACATTTGATATCGTCTGGGGTCTGTGTTCCCTTTTGTTAGACTGAGCCAGGCGTATCATTCATTTGATACTCTCCTGGAGTCTATGATTTCTTTTGCCTTAGTCAGCAGCATTTTCTGCTGAGGCATATGTTATTTTCCCTAATGTTTACTAATGGTATTCTCCTACTTTCCTTAAAGTCAAATACCGTATTTTGGTAATGATAGTATTTAAGGGAAAATTACTCTTTAAAACATAACTCTGTCGAGTCTTGGTAGCAGACTGCTTTTAATTAGAAAATATAGGATTTTCTGGAAAGGACGCTAATACACCGTAGATTCTAAACTAGTACTTTTCATAAAGTTATTTTCAATAAAATACTTACTTACACAAATGACACTAAAATACTTATGAACTCACCAGCATTTATAAAAATGCTGATACTCATTTTCAAAATAACTTGTATTCTCAAGTCAGCAATAGACAGGTACATCCCAGGAGCTTTTGGTGAAGACAGTTTAGTACCGAGCTGCATTTATACTAGTTATGTATTACTTTGATGTGTCTATTAAATTTAACTGATGTAAAACTATAACTATTAATGCAATGGTTGTTATATTTTGATTACTATACTGCATACGTTGTGATACTTGACATGACGTCTTCCACCCCAGAACGTTTCCGCCGTTCCGGTTTTGGGGTGTGACATAAACTCTTTATCAAACTTGTTCTTATATGTCAAACCTTTTCTTTTAACTCTTTTAAACTTATATATTGTCAAAACCATGTCAAATTCATATCTAGTTATATAAGTAAAGTTGGAAGGACGTATGACTGATAACTCACTTTATTTCCTGTTCCTTGTTTGGTTGTCGACTTAGAGTACCCTGTTGTTTCTCCGAGTGTCATTTGATCCTTAGTTATATATTATGTATATATGTACAGACATACAAGCTTTTATCTCAGTTCAACACACTCAGTTATACAAACAACTCTACTAGTAAACTATAATAGATATAGTTTAGGAAGCCACTACTCACTATTTCTAGTATAATGAAACATACAAAGAGTCAGTTCATACATGAGTCAATACATACTATCAAGAGAATCAGATAGAGAATACTATAACGAGAAACAATACATACTATAAAGAGAAATAGGTAGAGAATATTATAACGAGAAACAATACATACTATACACTATACGAAAGAACATACTATGATGAGAAACAAAGAGAACATACTACATACTAGATAGAGAGAACATACACTACACTAGTACATACAATACATATACAAGAATAATATAACATAAATGTGAGTCATTACTTCGGGGCATGGCATCACTATTATGGCTCATTTTGTAACTAGAGTCTCCTGGAGGGATGATGTGCACAAAGGTACTCACTAATATTAATATTTATAACCTAACAAACTTAACTAACTATGCACTTATAGGCAGTGTACCTAGTCAAATTACAATATAGTTTGGGTAAGTCGGGTGTCGATCACAGGCAACGGTGTTCTAATTAATTTACTTATATTAAATTAACCTAATTACTAACATGTTTAAAAGGGGTTTTATCTGATTTTACAAGATCATATGAACTTAAATCAAATTCAATAAGTAAGAACACACTCTTGTTTAGTTTGAATCCACTTCTTCCTTATGGCTAGCTAATGATTATGGATTATTAAGTTGGTTTTTAGTTGTATTGGTAATTTAGTTCTAACTTTACCAATAATTAACTAATTCATGTCAAACCATGTATGTTCACACATAATTAAACACAGAACTAATTATGAATGTAAATATGCTATGTAAGATTTGTTGTATAAATGCAATTATGGTCACAATACACGTTCTCTAGCACAGCTAAGCTTATTTACTCTAATTACTAACTAAGATTGGTCAATCATAGCTCTAACAATTTAATGTTCACTAAATCATTATGTAAACAAATTCATGCAGTTAATGGTCACTAAGCTACACAGAACATGCAATCAAGCAATTGGAGAAACAAACAATAGCATGCTAGGTTATACAAATCAAACACAAGCAATTTTTACCAACTAAACTTAATCCATAAACATTGAACTATTCATAAGTTTGAAGCTCCATCTAGCTAAACAAGAGTAGCTAAATTCAGCTGCTCATCCTAGCAACTAATAAACCAACACAACTTAAAGTAATAGAAAACATGTTCTTATTTAACTAAAATATAAACCTTTATTCTTTTTGGTGTTGAAAACCTTCTTCCAGAACCCTTCTTTCGCTCTTAATCGTCTCCTGGAACTCTTTCCTTCTTCTTCAGTATCGATGGCCATTACGTGAGATTGGGTCTTTACTTCGGGATTCTTCGGGGACAATTTTTGATGAACTAGAGTGGCTAGTTGATCAAATTGTACTTCAAGGTTACGGATGGAGGCTTGCTGATTCTTTATCAAAGTTTGTTGTTCCATAATAGCAGAATCAGTGGCATCGTGTCTCTTTTCCGAAGCTTCCATAAACTTCATCAAAATGGTCTCTAGGTCGGGTTTCTTCTCGGCTGGTGGTTGCTACTTTTCATAAAAGCCTCGACCTGTCTGCCTATATTTCTCTTCTTTTTGCTTCTTATACTCTTCATATGGCAGCCACTCCTTCTTCGGTTTCCTCCAGTCCCCATCAAACTTATCCCTACTAGAGTAGCACACTTGAGCTTTTCTGTTCACATACTCATCTACATTGCAGTCCTTGCTCAAGTGTGGACCACTGCATCTCTTGCAACCCACTCTTATGGCATGTATCGACTGGTCCATTTGTGTTATCCTTCGATCCATATTATTTAGCATGGCAATCACAACTGCTATTTCTTCAGTTTGCGCCTCTCCACCGCCTTTGATTCCATCTTGCCTAGGGTTGTGGTATTCGCGAGAGTGCTTCGCGAATTCTTCAATTAGCTCCTTGACCTCCCTTGGATTTTTCTTTGTCAAAGGTCCTTGAGAATCAAGGATTTGTCTTGTCATAACGTTGACCCCATCATAAAAGATTGATATCTCTTGCTGCACATTTAGATCATGTTGAGGGCAATTTCTAAGCAAGCCCTTGTACCGCTCCCATGCTTTGTATAATGACTCCCTCGGCTGTTGCTCAAACTTGGCTAATGCCTTCTTGAGTTTGGCGATCTTGGATGGCGGGTAAAACTGGTCCAGGAATTGCTCACGCATTTAAGCCCAAGTGGTGATTGTACCCGGTGGGAGTGCTTTTAACCACTCCTTAGCAGCTCCTTTGAAAGTGATGGGAGGCATCCTAAGCAAGACTGTGTTTCTGTTGACATTTGGGACATTGAAGTAATCCGCAATGTCGTTGACTTCATCTAGATGCTTAAAAGCATCCTCATGATCTTTCCAGAAAAATGGGATGTCCTTCAGTGCACTCAATATGTGCCCCTTCAACTTAAATGTGGCAGTGGCAGGTATTGCAGATTGGACTAAACCGGGACCCACATCTTCTCGGATCCGCTTCTTGTAAGCTCCCATGGACATTTCTTCAATTGTTGCCATCTCGTTCCTTGGCTCGTTCTCGGGTTCGCTCGTGTGTTCTTCAAATTCTGGCTCGGTATCGCTTTCGGACTCGGTTTAGATGGGTGTATGATCCAAATGTTCAAGATTGCTCTTGTGCCTCGCGGATGAACTTGACTCTCCTGTCTTCTTTGCGGACTTCCTAGAAAAAGCTGACTTAAATTCTTGTAAGGGCGTCTTTTTCTTGTGAAGTGCAGACTCGGGATGTTCAAGTGGTGGCACCAAGTGTGTGTTTGAGCTTCGGGTCATGAACTCTTGCAACTTGCTAAACTAAAAACGTAAAACTGAACTAAAATAAGAAAAACTAACTAACAACTAAAAATTTAGTTTTTTAACTGTCCACGTCGTGGCAGGTATCTAGGCACGTCGTGGACTCTGTAACTGACAGAAAAAATTTTATTTTGCTGAAAAATTAACTTTTTGTGGATTTTACTCCACAAGAAGGATCGATTAATTTAATGCAAATAACTAAGCTAAAAAAAACTAAGTCGTTCCCCGGCAACGGCACCAAAAACTTGATGTGCACAAAAGTACTCACTAATTTTAATATTTATAACCTAACAAACTTAACTAACTATGCACTTATAGGCAGTGTACCTAGTCAGATTACAGTATAGTTTGGGTAAGTCGGGTGTCGATCACAGGGAACGGTGTTCTAATTAATTTACTTATATTAAATTAAGCTAATTATTAACATGTTTAAAAGGGGTTTTATCTGATTTTACAAGATCATATGAACTTAAATCAAATTCAATAAGTAAGAACACACTCTTGTTTAGTTTGAATCCACTTCTTCCTTATGGCTAGCTAATGATTACGGATTATTAAGTTGGTTTTTAGTTGTATTGGTAATTTAGTTCTAACTTTACCAATAATTAACTAATTCATGTCAAAACATGTATGTTCACACATAATTAAACACAGAACTAATTATGAATGTAAATATGCTATGTAAGATTTGTTGTATAAACGCAATTATGGTCACAATACACGTTCTCTAGCACAGCTAAGCTTATTTACTCTAATTACTAACTAAGATTGTTCAATCATAACTCTAACAATTTAATGTTCACTAAATCATTATGTAAACAAATTCATGCAGTTAATGGTCACTAAGCTACACAGAACATGCAATCAAGCAATTGGAGAAACAAACAATAGCATGCCAGGTTATACAAATCAAACACAAACAATTTTTACCAACTAAACTTAATCCATAAACATTGAACTATTCATAAGTTTGAAGCTTCATCTAGCTAAACAAGAGTAGCTAGATTCAGCTGCTCATCCTAGCAACTAATAAACCAACACAACTTAAAGTAATAGAAAACATGTTCTTATTTAACTAAAATATAAACCTTTATTCTTTTTGGTGTTGAAAACCTTCTTCCAGAACCCTACTTTCGCTCTGAATCGTCTCTTGGAACTCTTTCCTTCTTCTTCAGTATCGATGGCCATTACGTGAGATTGGGTCTTTACTTCGGGATTCTTCGGGGACAATTTTTGATGAACTAGAGTGGCTAGTTGATCAAATTGTACTTCAAGGTTATGGATGGAGGCTTGTTGATTCTTTATCAAAGTTTGTTGTTCCATAATAGCAGAATCAGTGGCAACGTGTCTCTTTTCCGAAGCTTCCATAAACTACATCAAAATGGTCTCTAGGTCGTGTTTCATATCGGCTGGTGGCTGCTCCTTTACATAAAAGCCTCGACCTGTCTGCCATACTTCTCTTCTTTTTGCTTCTTATACTCTTCATATGGCAGCCACTCCTTCTTCGGTTTCCTCCAGTCCCCATCAAACTTATCCCTACTAGAGTAGCACACTTGAGCTTTTCTGTTCACATACTCATCTACATTGCAGTCCTTGGTCAAGTGTGGACCACTGCATCTCTCGCAACCCACTCTTATGGCATGTATCGACTGGTCCATTTGTGTTATCCTTCGATCCATATTATTTAACATGGCAATCACAACTGCTATTTCTTCAGTTTGCGCCCCTCCACCGCCTTTGATTCCATCTTGCCTAGGGTTGTGGTATTCGCGAAAGTGCTTCGCGAATTCTTCAATTAGCTCCTTGACTTCCCTTGGATTTTTCTTTGTCAAAGGTCCTTGAGAATCAAGGATTTGTCTTGTCATAACGTTGACCCCATCATAAAAGATTGATATCTCTTGCTGCACATTTAGATCATGCTGAGGGCAATTTCTTAGCAAGCCCTTGTACCGCTCCCATGCTTTGTATAATGACTCCACCGGCTGTTGATCAAAGTTGGCTATTGCCTTCTTGAGTTTGGCTATCTTGGATGGCGGGCAAAACTGGTCTAGGAATTGCTCACGCATATGAGCTCAAGTGGTGATTGTACCCGGTGGGAGTGCTTTTAACCACTCCTTAGCAGCTCCTTTGAAAGTGATGGGAAGCATCCTAAGCAAGACTGTGTTTCTGTTGACATTTGGGACATTGAAGTAATTCGCAATGTCGTTGACTTCATCTAGATGCTTAAAAGCATTCTCATGATCTTTCCCGAAAAATGGGATGTCCTTCAGTGCAGTCAATATGTGCCCCTTCAACTTAAATGTGGCAGTGGCAGGTATTGTAGATTGGACTAAACCGGGACCCACATCTTCTTGGATCCACTTCTTGTAAGCTCCCATGGACATTTCTTCAATTGTTGCCATCTCGTTCCTTGGCTCGTTCTCGAGTTCGCTCGTGTGTTCTTCAAATTCCGGCTCGGTATCGCTTTCGGACTCGGTTTGGACGGGTGTATGATCCAAATGTTCAAGATTGCTCTTGTGCCTCGCGGATGAACTTGACTCTCCTGTCTTCTTTGTGGACTTCCTAGAAAAAGTTAATTTCAATTCTTGTAAGGGCGTCTTTTTCTTGTGAAGTGCAGACTCGGGATCTTCAAGTGGTGGCACCAAGTGTGTGTTTGAGCTTCTGGTCATGAACTCTTGCAACTTGCTAACCTAAAAACGTAAAACTGAACTAAAAATAGAAAAACTAACTAACAACTAAAAATTTAGTTTTTTAACTGTCCACGTCGTGGCAGGTATCTGGGCACGTCGTGGACTCTGTGACTGACAGAAAAAATTTTATTCTGCTGAAAAATTAACTTTTTGTGGATTTTACTCCACAAGAAGGATCGATTAATTTAATACAAATAAATAAGCTAAAAAAAACTAAGTCATTCCCTGGCAACGGTGCCAAAAACTTGATGTGCACAAAAGTACTCACTAATTTTAATATTTATAACCTAACAAACTTAACTAACTATGCACTTATAGGCAGTGTACCTAGTCAGATTACAGTATAGTTTGGGTAAGTCGGGTGTCGATCACAGGGAGCGGTGTTCTAATTAATTTACTTATATTAAATTAACCTAATTATTAACATGTTTAAAAGGGGTTTTATCAGATTTTACAAGATCAGATGAATTTAAATCAAATTCAATAAGTAAGAACACACTCTTGTTTAGTTTGAATCCACTTCTTCCTTATGGCTAGCTAATGATTACGGATTATTAAGTTGGTTTTTAGTTGTATTGGTAATTTAGTTCTAACTTTACCAATAATTAACTAATTCATGTCAAACCATGTATGTTCACAAATAATTAAACACGGAACTAATTATGAATGTAAATATGCTATTTAAGATTTGTTGTATAAACGCAATTATGGTCACAATACATGTTCTCTAGCACAGCTAAGCTTATTTACCCTAATTACTAACTAAGATTGGTCAATCATAACTCTAACAATTTAATGTTCACTAAATCATTATGTAAACAAATTCATGCAGTTAATGGTCACTAAGCTACACAGAACATGCAATCAAGCAATTGGAGAAACAAACAATAGCATGCCAGGTTATACAAATCAAACACAAGCAATTTTTACCAACTAAACTTAATCCATAAACATTGAACTATTCATAAGTTTGAAGCTTCATCTAGCTAAACAAGAGTAGCTAGATTCAGCTGCTCATCCTAGCAACTAATAAACCAACACAACTTAAAGTAATAGAAAACATGTTCTTATTTAACTAAAATATAAACCTTTATTCTTTTTGGTGTTGAAAACCTTCTTCCAGAACCCTTCTTTCGCTCTGAATCGTCTCCTGGAACTCTTTCCTTCAGCCAAAATCTTCTTATTTCGTAATAATCAGGAGAACTTAAATAATCTCCAAAAACCCGCGCCACGTTGTGGGCTTCAAGCTATCCGTACCGTACAAGGAAATCCTTCGCATCGCGATGTCTATCTTCTGGAAACCTCTTGCCACATCGTGGCCGACTTCGCCACGTCATGAATTCAGTATTTATCGTGGATTTATTCTTTTCTTGTCTTTCAAGTCTCCCATGTTCCACATATTGTCACTTTTGGTCCCTCTCTTCGAAAATCCTTTTAATTGACTGAAAATAACAATTTAAAGTCATAAGTACCATTATTCTAAACATTTTATCAATTTATTAATAAAAATGTACTTAAATTTTGCCTAAAAGTAGGTATAAATATGGCAATATCAAGGGAGAGCGTGAATTTGTGTATAGATCTATCCAGGACTGACCGTCCTACACCTTGCTGCTAGCTACAGTAGGACATGTAGGTCTACGGGTGACAAATGTCATACCATTTCGACATCTTCGAGCGTCGTGTTTTACTAAGTCGATCAAGTATGGTTACAATTATATCACATTATACCTTAATTAACAATTGGTTTAAGGTAGTTAGTACATCAGTAGTTACTATATACAACACTACAATACTTTATTATTTTCCCATTACATTTACATTGTGATCTTCTCACATAAATGGTAATTTAAAAACTATATTTTGTTAATGATAGTCACACTTGGGAAAAATACACACTTTTACAAGAAACAAACATACAAAACATTTGATGCCTTGGTAGAAGGCTACTTTTAGTAGAAAATATAGGATTTTCTAGGAGATACAAACATTTACTACAAACTTTTACAAACTTATACATCAAACACTTACAAACATTTTCATACAAGCAATGACACTAAAATGCTTATGAACTCACCAGCTTTAAAGCTGACAAACTCTTTCAAAATAACTTGTATTCTCAGGTCATCAATAGACAGGTCCCGATGCCAGGTTTTGAGAAGATGGAGCGCATTCAAGACTCGTCTCTTATTTTGATCATTCATATTTTGGTGTCTTATAAATATACAAAACACAGTTGTATTAAATTATGTTTTTAATGCAATGGATGATGTTGTTGCTTGTTTACTATTATGCATTGTTGTGATACTCTCACTAAAACAACTGTAAGTTAAGTTATGACTACTGTAATTTTAGTATAACTTATATTTTAGTACATTACCATTATGATGAACCTATAAACAAGATTTATCACTGATTCCAAGTCGTTATAGTGATTGATCTACTTACGCGGATTATATCTAGGTTGTGATTTAGTAAGGTGTTTAAAGTGGGATTTTCATACAGTATACTTTGTATACCAAATGGACCCTACCTCCGATGTGATTTAGTGAGGTGTTTAAAGTGGGAATCAACGGTATGGGATAGATTATTTTTAGAGATATGGTATATCAAGTAGTTGCTTTTGCAGGTTTGAGATATACATTATTATCATATTGTAGGATGGAAATCCCAATGTACTCACCAGGTTTTCCAACCTGACTCACTCAGTTTATTGTATTATAGATGGCTATTCGAAAGAGACGTTCTGCTAGGAGATTCAAGGATTTTAGGAGATCATTATCATGTTTTCTGGGATCAAATTCCACAATATTATTCTTCAAAAAGGATACTCTGATTTTTAAATACGCATAAACAAATCGGTCTTTTCTGGCCATGAAAGTGGGGATGTCACATCTAGCGGGTTCCAAGGGGCAGAGCCACAAGCTGATGTCCCACTAACCACAAAGTTTGCAAAACTCTTCGAAAAATACATATGGGAACATAGTGGGAAAAACAAATTCTTGAGGGTTATTATGGTAAAATAGACGAAATTCGTCAATTTTGGAAACCATAAAATCCTCGTTAAAATCTGGATTTCCTTGACTTGCTTTTTAAGCAGCCCATGACGGCCAACCCTAATGATACCCTAATCTTGTTTATTATATAAACAACTCTTCTCTTTGAGAAGGGACACACGAAAATTATTACGTCTCGTTTTCTTCAAACAAACACATAATCCTTCTAGCAATTTGGCTTATGTTTTATGTACCTAAATTCATAAGTGTCCTCTAGGTTTATCCTAGGCTGAATTTCTTGTAACCCAGGCATAAGGTAGAAATAAGTTCGGAAATTGTTCACAAGATCCAAGGGGTATCCAGATTTCAAACATAAACCCTTATTCCTCCAACATACCGCAACCCACATAAATACAACTTTCACTCACTCACTTCCTTTACTTGTCTTCTTCATCATCATGCCATCTTTCTCCCTCTTCTTCCCAATAAACCACCACCATTACTGGAAATCTAGAATCGCAACCAAAACTTCTCTATTATTTCCTCTCAATCATCGGTGAGTCTTAGACTCTCACCTTAATCTGGTTAAACATGATGAGCTTAATAACATTGATTCAAAAACGGCTGTTGGATTTGTGTTTGGAGATTAGGACATGTTAGTAGCTTTTAAATTGATTTACAGAAACGTAGCAAAATACAACAGATCGGTAGCCCTCGAACCCCTCCGCTTCTCCTTTCTTCTTTTGCTATATCTTCTTCTATTAATCCAGAAATCTAAAATGTATTGTCTTCGATCCAAAAAAAAACCCTTTTTATTCAGAAAATCTAAAATTGTTTTTCAATAAAAAATATACGACATGAAACGAAATTGCGACGGAACTAAAATTCAAATCTGTGTTCATGTCGTGTTCATGTTAAGTATATAACACACGATGTCGTGTCGTGTTCGTGTTTAAATTCAACACGATTTAACATTTATTTTCTGTGTTTTCCGTGTTTGTCTTGTAGTGTTGTATTTATCGTTTTTTAATTAAATAAACTAATTGTCGTGTAGTGTCATGTATGTAAGATTAAATATTAATTAACTAAATGAATTTTTATTTTATGTTATTTTTGTCGTGTAGTGTCGTGTTTGTCGTTTTTTAATTGATTTGTTTTCATGTTAGTTAAATAAAACATGACATCATGTCGTTTCGTGTTCGTTTTATATAAAACATTATCGTGTTGTGTCGTGTCAGACAAAAACCGGATACGATGACCCGATTTGCCACCCTTAACTAAAATCACCAACGTTTGGTATCGCAAAAATTATCAAACTAGTAAAATTTCATATCAAATCTTTTTGGACTATACTAAAATCATTAGAATATATATATATATATATATATATATATATATATATATATATATATATATATATATATATATATATATAGGGTTAGGTTCATGTGAAACGGTCTAATTTTGTGAGATCATGAGACGCAATCCTAGCCACTTATTTAGTAGATAAAACAAAAAGATTTTTAAAATGCAAAATAATTGAAAATTTTCGAAATTCTTTTTCCAATATTATTTTCGGAATATATATTTTCCAAAAAAATAAAATAAATAAATACAAAAAAAAAATACATTTTTTTACATATTTTAGTAGAATATTTAGAATATTCTACATAGCTGGCAAATCTAGTAGAATATTCTAAACATTTTAAAAATCATATTAGAAATGTACACTGTAATATTCTATTAGAATATTTCACGTATTTTTTAAAAAAAAAATGGTAATTAGTTTTTATTTTTTTATTTTTTTACGTAAATAAAGTTCCGAAAATAAGAATTAAAAAAAGAATTTTTTGATCTTTCCTTTTATTTTGGATTTTAAAATTATTTTTAGATTTGGTCTCACAAAATTAACATGATCTCAAATAAACCTGAATATATATATATATATATATATATATATATATATATATATATATATATATATATATATATATATATATATATATATATAATGAAATATACTTTTTTTATTAGTATTATATTATCTTATTAAAACAAAACAATATAATTAAGTTTGATAATGTAATTGTGACTCAATATAAAGAGACTGTATATTTAAAATATCCCACTTTCCAAATTGTATAATTATAAGAAACCTACTTGTAGTTATACCACAAAAAATTTTAAATATGAAAAATTGAGTGTGAAAAGTAGTCAGGATTACACGGAAACATGTAGTTACATGAAATTATTTATTTTAGATATAAAATATATTTTCCTAAAAATATAAATAAAGACACGTAGAATAATTTCCTATAAAAACACAATTTTTAATTGAAACATAATGTGAACTTCTGAGCCATAGAAGATGCAACACCATATGAACTCGCCCGTGACAACCCACATGGATCACTCTAAGATTTCTCCATTTCTTGGTACAATTTAGTAATGTTTTTCTTACTTTGAATTTTACTTTTGTTTGCATTCTTCAAATAGGAGGGATTATTAACTTTTAGTAATTCAAGTATATTTATCTGTTTCAATTCTTAAAAGGTGAATATTTTATATGTGCTCGATATGATTTAACTCGCGAAGTAGTTACGCTTTAATTTAGGCAGCTTAAAAGTATTGCATTTTGATTCCTCTAATTAATTCAACCGTGAGCGTTTTGGAAAATGTTTTTTTGAACTGTTTGCTAAAAAGTTAATATATATGGTACGAGAAGATATAAATATTTTATGTTTCTATCGAATAAAATTATGACAAGTATCATCATTTCATATTTTTTTTAACTAATTTATTAAGGCTATATTAAAAATATATATCAAATAAAATTAAATTAAATGGTGATTTGTCATAATTTTAATGGGTATAAATAATTGTAGGAATAAAAGATAGGGGGTAATTTAATTTAACTTGACTATTTGTCCAATGTAATTTGGTATGATGATAAAGATGAAAGCAATACGAATAAAAATAAAAAAATACTACAGCAAATGGGGCGTTGGGTCTTCTCATTTATATCATATGAAGATTTTATTTTTGTGTCATACAATAAATATAAAATGGATTGCAGATCCATTTATTAAAAATAGCCTAATATAATATGAAGAGAACAAGGTTGAAGGTAGTAAAAGAATGGACGTGGTTAGCCTAAGGAATTGGCAATGAAAAAGCTACATAACACTATTCATGATATCTATCTATAAATATAGGAACTCACTTCACTAGTTCCATACCCCAAAAAAAACCACCATTTCTTGAGCTAGTTTTTCCTTCACATCCTCAAAGCATTTCAAAATGGCTTCAAAGGGATTCGTAACAACTACTTTCCTCCTCATCACCATCAACCTTCTCTTCTTTACTCTTGTAACTTCAACCTCTTGCCCACCACCACCAAAGGCCCCTAAGCCACATAAACATCACCACAACAAAGCCACATGTCCTAAAGACACACTCAAGCTAGGTGTGTGTGCAAACGTGCTCAATGACTTGGTTCACCTAGTAGTTGGTACACCAGCAACCACTCCATGTTGCAGCCTCCTTGGGGACCTTGTCGATCTTGAGGCTGCAGTTTGCCTCTGCACCGCCATTAAAGCAAATGTCTTGGGTATCAACCTTAATGTGCCAATTTCTTTGAGCTTGTTGCTTAATGTTTGCGGAAAGAAGGTCCCAAAGGGCTTCAAATGCGCATAGAGATGCTTGATTATTTTTATATATCTTCAAAGAGTCGGTTTTATGCTCTCTGATCTTATTTGGTTTGGTGTGTTTCCTTCTTAGAGTTGAGTATTTTATTATGTTAAAGATATGGATTGCAGTAAGGAGGTTCGTCACCTTCTCTTGTACTTTGGATATCATGTCATATTGTAACTATGGTTCTATTCTTGTAATTCA